>NW_026970397.1:0-235000 GCF_028390025.1 Pseudophryne corroboree | reverse complement strand
GGTGCTGCGTGTGTGTGTGTCAGATGCTGCGTGTCTGCGTGTGTGTTAGGTGCTGCGTGTGAGTATGTCAGGTGCTGCGTGTGTCAGGAGCATGTGAGTGTCAGGTGCGTGTGTGTCAGGCGCTGCGTGTGTCAGGCGCTGCGTGTGTCAGGAGCTGCCTGTGCGTGTGCGTGTGTGTCAGGCGCTGCCTGTGTGTCAGGCGCTGCGTGTCTGTGTGTGTCAGGCGCTGCGTGTCTGTGTGTGTCAGGCGCTGCGTGTCTATGTGTGTCAGGCGCTGCGTGTGTGCCAGGCGCTGCCTGTGCGTGTGTGCCAGGCGCTGCCTGTGCGTGTGTGCCAGGCGCTGCCTGTGCGTGTGTGTCAGGCGCCGCGTGTCTGTCAGGCGCCGCGTGTCTGTCAGGCGCCGCGTGTGCGTCAGGCGCCGCGTGTGCGTCAGGCGCCGCGTGTGCGTCAGGCGCCGCGTGTCTATGTGCGTCAGGCGCCGCGTGTGTGCGTGTGTGTCAGGTCCGTGTGAGTGTCAGGTGCTGCGTCTGTGTGTGCGTGTGTCAGGTGCTGCGTGTGTGTCAGGTGCTGCGTGTGAGTGTATGCGCGTGTGTCAGGTCCGTGTTAGTGTCAGGTGCTGTGTGTGTGTGTGTCAGGTGCTGTGTGTGTGCGTGTGTGTCAGGTGCTGTGTGTGTGTGTGTGTGTGTGTGTGTGTCAGGTGCTGTGTGTGTGCGTGTGTCAGGCGCTGCATATTAGTATGCGTGTCAGGCGTTGCATGTCTGTGTGTGTCAGGCGCTGCGTGTCTGGGGGGGTGGCCGGACACACAGCAGAGAGGGGGTGGGGGTGGCTGGACACACAGCAGAGAGGGGAGGGTGACCGGACACACGGCAGGGAGGGGAGGGGGTGGCCAAACACAGCAGGAAGAGGGGGGAGTTGCCGAACACACGGGAGGGGAGGGGATGGTGGCCAGACAAACAGCAGGGGAGGGGAGGGGGGGGGAGGGTAGGCCGGACACACAGCAGGTGAGGGGGGGGTGGCTGGACACACAGCAGGGAGGGGGGGGTAGGCAGGACACACAGCAGGGGAGGGGAGGGTGGCCGGACAAACAGCAGGGAGAGAGGGGGGGGTAGGCCGGACACACAGCAGGGGAGGGGGGGTGGCTGGACACACAGCAGGTGAGGGGGGGCTGGACACACAGCAGGTGAGGGGGGGGGCTGGACACACAGCAGGTGAGGGGGGGGCCTGGACACACAGCAGGTGAGGGGGGGGCTGGACACACAGCAGGTGAGGGGGGGGGGGGCTGGACACACAGCAGGTGGGGGGGGCTGGACATGCAGCAGGTGAGGGGGGGGCTGGACACGCAGCAGGTGAGGGGGGGTAGGCCGGACACACAGCAGGGGAGGGGAGGGTGGCCGGACACACAGCAGGGGAGGGGAGGGTGGCCGGACACACAGCAGGGGAGGGGAGGGTGGCCGGACAAACAGCAGGGGAGGGGAGGGTGGCCGGACAAACAGCAGGGAGGGGGGGGGGTAGGCCGGACACACAGCAGGGGAGGAGGGGGGGCTGGACACACAGCAGGTGAGGGGGGGGCTGGACACACAGCAGGTGAGGGGGGGGGTAGGCCGGACACACAGCAGGGAGGGGGGGGGTAGGCCGCCGGACACACAGCAGGGGAGGGGAGGGTGGCCGGACAAACAGCAGGGAGGGGGGGGTAGGCCGGACACACAGCAGGTGAGGGGGGGGTGGCTGGACACACAGCAGGTGAGGGGGGGGGTCTGGACACACAGCAGGGAGGGGGGGGGTAGGCCAGACAAACAGCAGGGAGGGGGGGGGGGTAGGCCGGACACACAGCAGGGAGGGGGGGGGGCTGGACACAGCAGGGGGGGGGGTAGGCCAGACACACAGCAGGTGAGGGGGGGGGGTGGCTGGACACACAGCAGGGAGGGGGGGGGGGTAGGCCGGACACACAGCAGGTGAGGGGGGGGGGGCTGGACACACAGCAGGTGAGGGGGGGGGGCTGGACACACAGCAGGTGAGGGGGGGTGGTAGGCCGGACACACAGCAGGTGAGGGGGGGGTGGCTGGACACACAGCAGGGAGGGAAGGGGGTAGGGGGGTGGCCTTATTATAATAACCGTGTGGGGGAGGAGTCTGCGGCGGTGGGTGAATGAGATGTGGGGGCAGGCTGCTAAGGGTGCAGGGGAGGAGGGGAAGGGAGCCGGATGGATCTGAATGTGAGCCGCACGTAAGGGACCATACTGATCCTCCCCACCTCAGCCCGCTGGTGCTGCTGCCTGACTTCTTCCGTGCAGCACAGCTGTCTTCTCCGGCTGCCGCTGCCGCTCCCGCACCCGCTTCAGGTGTGGGGGTACCACACCGCTCAGTAGGCAAGCGCTGTCAGTCAGGAGTCAGCGCTGCACCGGATGTCTCTTCTGGATGTCCTCTGACTTTCTCCTGCGGCGCAACTCCAGCTATTCCTCCCGCTGCGGCTCCCACTTCGGGTAAGGGGACCATATTGCTCAGTAGTGAGCACTTTCGGTAAGCCTGCGGCTGCTATGCCGCTACCCCTCTCCTCCACAGTCCTAATGGGTCGCTGCAGTCTGTAAGGGACCGCAGGTGCACACACCCAGGAACCGCTGGCTCTCCTCCCGCCGCCAGCAGCTACTTTTATAACCTCAGCCTGCACGAGACCCCTTCCCTCACTCACTCTCGCTCTCCTGGCGGCCACTGCGCAGCCGCAACAAATTGAAAAGCCCTATCTCTATAATGGGGCATATTTCTCTTAATTAAAAAAACCCTATAACTTTCTGAAAAACCACAACCCCAAAAGGCACTACACTGGGGCATACTCTATCTAGTAAAACAAACCCCAAGTCTTAATTCGTCCTCTATCCGGAGTTATGCCTTCCCAAAAAATATCTAATTCACTCTATAGGAAAACGGTGTCAAAAAGCCACAAAGGAAGTCACAGAAAAAAACTGACAGTTGGAACTTTAGGTTACTCCCAATTCCTCATTTTTTATTATTTTGCCCTGAAATTTGGCATGCAGCACCGGGTGACGATTCTACACGCCCATGCCAAATTTCAGCTCAGTACGTCCAATCAGTTTTGAGGTGTAGCCCCTCAAACACCATGCCCCCATCTCAGAAGTTCCCTATGGGAGAATTCCGTTTGTTCGATTCAGCCTTAATATAAGGGCACGACCGTGCCCTTATAATATCTATCTATCTATCTATCTATCTATCTATCTATCTATCGTATGTGTGTGTATATATACATCTATACATACATGCGCTAACACCTGGACATACACTGATGTACCCACACCTAATATCCATACATACACGCCCTGACACCTGGACATACACCAACATTCCCACACCTGCATCTATACATACACATGCTGACACCTGGACATACACCAACATACAAGCACCTGCATCTATATATACACGCGCTGACAAATGGACATACACCGACGTACCCACACTTGCATCTATACATACATGCACTGACATCTGGACATACAAGCACCTGCATCTATACATACACGCGCTGACACCTGAACCTACACTGACCTTCCCACACCTGCATCTATACATACACATTCTGACACCTGGACATACACAGACGTACCCACACCTGCATCTATACATACACGCGTTGACACCTGGACGTACACTGACGTACACACACCTACATCTATATATGCATGGATGCAAATGTGGGTACGTCTGTATACGTCCAGGTGTTAGCATGTGTATGTATAGATGTTAGGTGTGGGTACATCAGTGTATGTCCAGGTGTCAGCACATGTATGTATAGATTCACATGTGGGTAAGCCGGTGTACGTCCACGTGTCAGCATGTGTAGGTATAGATGCAGGTGTGGGTACGTTGGTGTACGTTTAGGGGTCAGCGTGTTAATGTATAGATGTTGGTGTGTATGTCAGTGTACGTACAGATATAGGTGTGTGTGTGTGTGTGTGTGTGTGTGTGTATGTATGTATGTATATGTATAGAGGAAGGTGTGATACATACATATAACACATACATGATAGATACATACATATATCACACACACGATAGATAGATAGATAGATAGATAGATAGATAGATAGATACATACAAGATAGATACATACATACATGATAGATACATATATATACACACACATACGATAGATAGATAGATAGATAGATACATATATATATATATATATATATCACAAACATATATGATTCATACATATATCACACACACATACATGATACATACATGAGAAAGACCTGGGATGGTGATGAGGCCAGGGCCCCCTGCTGATGTTGCGTTGAGGAAGGCAGTGTTCCAGGGCGGATGCCAGTCGGGGAGAGCGCCGCGCAGCCCGGGAAAAATACTGCTGAGGAGCTACATCTGGAAGAGCCCCTGGGAGGGAGAGTGCCACATGCCCCATCCTGCGCGGCAGACTCTGCAGGCCTGCACATGGGAAGGGAGGTCTCTGGCCACACGTACTCACCCTTCTGCTGAAGCCCCGCTGCTGTCCCCATCAGCGCTCTCCAGCGGGGAGCGGGGCCAGGATGAACCTCAACCTGTGAGAACTATCTTCATGATTAAGAGATCTCATATGCAAGATAAGTATGTGTTGGGATAGGGCTGGGGAGGGTGGCTGCTCGGGCACACCCCCGTCAAGTTAAGGAGATTTAACTGAGGAAGCACAAGGGAACTCTCGTCTGGGGACAACAACTGCAGGGAGACCACATCTTTTCAGATGAACATGGGAGGGCGGAAGGCTGCCTAATACTGAAGCACCCTCAGACATTAAACCATATGCAACAACTATTGCAAGCATTCCTGGGGGAAGGTCTGCAGCAGACGGATTTGCATACGGTGATGTCATCCAAGCAGTGGGCCAAAGTTGGCTGGAACCCTCATCTGTATATGAAAAGAGAAAAGGGGCATGCAGGGCATGGCGGCCTTTTGCGGCGCTTGGATAACCCCAAGTTTGCATTAAACACCCCCACCCTCCTTCGGTGTGGGGCTCATGTTGGCCATGCCCAAGCCCCTGAAGCATTCAAGCTGATTTCTTGCAGCAGCTGGGCACTGTAACAGCTTCAGAGCTGCTCTACAAGACAAGTAAAAGGGTGTGGGCCCTGCAGCACCACCTGTAGTTTGCATACACACATATATAGGACAGCATCTCTTATATGCCCCAGGGTCAATAAAATAGTATCCTTGTCTAGGCTATCCATCCCCTCAGATAAGGTATTTGTCCATGCCGCTACAGCACTACACACCCTGGCCGACGCAATTGCCGGTCTGAGTAAGGTACCTGAATGTGTATAAATGGACTTCAGGGTAATCTCCTGTTTGCGGTCAGCACACTCTTTGAGGGTAGCCGTATCCTGGGACGGGAGGGCTACCTTCTTGGATAAGCGTGTTAATGCTTTGTCCACCCTAGGGGAGGATTCCCATCGTAACCTATCCGTTGATGGGAAAGGATACGCCATAAGAATCCTTTTGGAAATCTGCAGTCTTTTATCTGGAGATTCCCAAGCTTTTTCACATAACTCGTTCAGCTCGTGTGAGGGGGGAAAGGTTACCTCAGGCTTCTTTCCCTTGTACATATGTACCCTCTTGTCAGCGACAGGGGGTTCCTCTGTGATGTGCAAAACATCTTTTATTGCCATAATCATAAATCGAATGGATTTTGCCAATTTTGGTTGTAACTTTGCATCATCGTAATCGACACTGGAGTCAGAATCCGTGTCGGTATCTGTGTCAACAATCTGGGATAGTGGGCGCTTATGAGACCCTGACAGTCCCTGCAACATAGGATCAGGCATGGGTTGAAACCCTGACTGTCCCAAAGCTTCTGCCTTGTCTAATCTTTTGTGCAATGAGTTTACACTAGCATTTAAAACATTCCACATATCCATCCAATCAGCTGTCGGCGGAGACACCACATTCATTTGCTCCCGCTCCTCTCTAATATAGCCTTCTTCCTCAGACATGTCGACACACGTGTACCGACACACTTCACACACAGGGAATGCTTTTTCTGAAGACAGTTTCCCCACAAGGCCCTTTGGAGAGACAGAGAGAGAGTATGCCAGCACACCCCCCAGCGCTATATAACCCAGGAATAAAACAGTAACTTAATGTTTGCCCAGTAGTGCTGCTGTATGTAATTTGCGAATTATGTGCCCCCCCCCCCCCCTCTTTTCAACCCTCTTGTCTAACGTGGTATAAGCAGGGTAGAGTCCGGGGAGCTTCCTCTCAGCGGTGCTGTGGAGAAAAAATGGCGCTGGTGAGTGCTGAGGGAGAAGCCCCGCCCCCTCGGAGGCGGGCTTCTGTCCCGCTTAAACTGTAAAATTGGTGGGGGCTTATACATATATAAAGTGCCCAGCTGTATATATGTTATATTTTTGCAAAAGAGGTTTATATTGCTGCCCAGGGCGCCCCCCCTGCGCCCTGCACCCTTACAGTGACCGGAGTATGTGAGGTGTATGGGAGCAAAGGCGCACAGCTGCAGTGCTGTGCGTTACCTCAGTGAAGATCATGAAGTCTTCTGCCGCCTCTGAAGTCTTCTTTTCTTCTCATACTCACCCGGCTTCTATCTTCCGGCTCTGCGAGGGGGACGGCGGCGCGGCTCTGGGACGGACGGCGAGGGTGAGATCCTGCGTACCAATCCCACTGGAGCTAATGGTGTCCAGTAGCCTAAGAAGCAGGACCTTGCAACTCAGAGAGTAGGGCTGCTTCTCTCCCCTCAGTCCCTCGATGAGGGAGTCTGTTGCCAGCAGTGCTCCCTGAAAATGAAAAACCTAACAAAATACTTTCTGTCAGAAAGCTCAGGAGAGCTCCTGAAAAGCACCCAGTCTCCACTGGGTACAGTATCAAACTGAGGTCTGGAGGAGGGGCATAGAGGGAGGAGCCAGTGCACACCCAGAACTAAAGTCTTTCTTAAAGTGCCCATGTCTCCTGCGGAGCCCGTCTATCCCCATGGTCCTTACGGAGTCCCCAGCATCCTCTAGGACGTTAGAGAAAATAGGATTTTAATACCTACCGGTAAATCCTTTTCTCTTAGTCCGTAGAGGATGCTGGGCACCCGTCCCAGTGCGTACTGTGTCTGCAGTTATTAAATGGCCCTTAACTCCAGAACATTTATGTGGAGATGAAAACATCCAAGGAAGACTTGACCATCTTCCTTGGATGTTTTCCCCCTGTGTGACTGCTCTCCAGCCTCAGAGGGTTGCATCCGTCCTGGATCCCGAACCATCGCCCCTCTAGGTGGTGAGAACTGTGCAGCCACCAATGGAGTGAGATTCTGGTCTTGGAAGACAGGATTATCCTCCGGTGCATGTGTAGGTGGGATCCGGACCACTTGTCCAACAGGTCCCACTGGAACACTCTGGCATGGAACCTGCCAAACTGAATGGCCTCGTAGGCCGCAACCATCTTCCCCAGCAACTGAATGCATTGATGGATTAACACTCTTGCTGGTTTCAGAATTTGTTTGACCAGACTCTGGATCTCCAGAGCCTTTCCACTAGAAGAAAACCTCTTCTGTGTCCAGTATCACTCCCAAAAACAACAACCGCGTCATTGGGACCAACTGCGATTTTGGCAAGTTTAGGAGCCAACCATGTTGTTGAAGAACTGTCAGGGAGAGTAGATGTTTTGAACCAACTGGTCCCTGGATCTCGCCTTTATCAGGAGATCATCCAAGTACGGGATAATTGTGACTCCTTGCTTGCGAAGGAGAACCATCATTTCCGCCATCACCCTGGTGAAAATCCTCGGAGCCGTGGACAGACCAAACGGCAACGTCTGAAATTGGTAATGACAATCCTGAATTGCAAACCTCAGGTAGCTTGATGCAGTGGCTAAATGGGAACATATAAGTAGGCATCCTTTATGTCTACCAAAACCATGAAATCTCCTTTATCCCCCGGACTGGAGATCACTACCCTGAGAGATTCCATCTTGAAATTGAATTTCTTTAGGTAGAAATTAAGGGATTTCAGATTTAAGATTGGTCTAACTGAGCCGTCCGGCTTCGGGACCACGAAGAGGCTTGAATAAAAACCTTCTCCCTGCTGACTAAGGCTGATTTGAACAATCGGTGAGGGGGAACGTCTTGAAACCCCAGTTTGTACCTTTGGGACACTATTTGTAAAGCCCACGAGTCCAGGTCCGAATGAATCCAGAACTGACTGAAGAGTTTTAGACGTGCCCCCCACTGGTGCGGGCTCCTGCAAGAGAGCCCCAGCGTCATGCAGTGGATTTGGCAAAAGCAGAGGACGATCTCTGCTCCTGCGATCTTGAAGAGGCTACAGACCTCTTCCCTCTTTTCCTTCCTCTACCTGCAAAGAAAGGGGAATCTTAACTTCTTGCATATCTATTGGGCCGAAATGACTGCGTCAGATAATGATGCGTCTTCATCCGTTGAGAGGGAACATAGGGCAAGAAGGATGACTTACCTGCGGGAGCTGCCGAGATCAAATTAACTAGGCCGTCGCCAAACAAGGCTTCACCTTCATAGGGAAGAGACTCCCTTTCTTCTTGGAGTCAGCATCAGCATTCCCTTGGTGAATCCACAATGCCCTCCTATCCGAGACTGCCATGAAATTGGCCCGTGAGCACTTGTGCCCGGTGTAGGATTTTTAAATATGTGTAGTTTACTGTATGCAAAGGTTTAAAACCTTTTAGGAACTGAGATCTAAGGTGTATTACATGTAGTTTAAAAAAAACAAAAAAGGTTTATTTTATGGCAGTAGTTTCCAAACTGGGGTTCTTGCACTGGTAGCATAGTTTGGTGGTCCAGGACCAATTAAAATTATTTATACTTTATTAAATTGGCAAAACCATTCCCTCACAACATAACTGAACCTGAGGATGACATGCTATAAACACAATTTACTTAATTTTATATTTTTTTCTGAATTTCTCAATAAAAAAAACTTTGGCCTAGGGGTGCCGTGAAACAAATTGTGATACTCTAGGGCAGGGGTGTCAAACCCATGGGCCGCATGCCGCCCCCAATGCATCCTTTTGTGGCCCACAGGCCGGGGTCCGACAGGGGTCCTTTTGTGGCCCGATCACCTTGCTTAGAGCGAGGGCAGGAGAGTGCAGCCAGAGTCTTTGCTTTCTATGTGCGGCACCATCTTCCCGAAGAGATCACCGGGAAGATAGTGCCCCTTCCACTGGCTACAGCACAGGTATACTGGGGTGGGGTAGCAAACTGGGGGCCCCAATGGGCCCCTCCAGCAGTCCCTCTACCAAAACACGTCTTTTGGTGGTTTTGCGGTGTTGTTATAACTACATGGTGACGATACTGTAGCACAGAGATTTTCAACCATTTACAACTCACGTCACACAGAACAAGATTTAAATATTGACAAGGCACACTGAAATATAATGGTGATGCATGGTGCAGTATCGTGTCCTAGGATGTCATGTCGCAGCTTCTCCATAGGTAACGCCTGAACAGGCCCGGTGACAGGGGGGACAAAGGGGACACTTGTTCAGGGCTCCAAGTATTAAGAACAGAAATAATGGGGCCACAGTGCCAATATTGCTTTTTAAAGTGTATCCACCAACTGCTCAATTTAAGCAGGAAAACAATTAACAGGCCAACTAAACCCTCCCCCCTCCTTTTACCCCATCACTTTGTCCAGTCCCTGTGGTCCATACTGTATTGCCATTATTATGCATGTTGCTGTGCTGGCCCTTTTCTGAATGTCCCTGCCACCGCCACCGAAGAGCTGGATAGCCCAGTATGAAAACCACCTGCCGGCCTCACTGACGGTCCGAGTCAAAGGCTCCATTTTTTTTAAAGATCCCTCTGCCAAGTTAAGGGGGGGTTGAGGGGGCCCCAGAGATATCAGTGTACTGGGCCCCGAGATTTCTGTTGCTGGCCCTGACCCTCAGGGGCGTATCTACCCCTTGGCCAGGATGGCACTTGCCAGGGGCACCATCCAGCTGTGCCAACCGTGGCTAAGGGATAGAGTTCTGCAGTCTCGAAAGGGCGCTATGGCAATCAGCGTGGGACTGACCAATTAGACGGTGAGGGAAGGATACTGAAATTGTCCCAACCCTGTTACAGTTTGAAACGCCCCTCAACTGCTGTCCACTGCTTCACTCCTAGCTCTGCCCCTTTGAAATTATTAATCCCTACCCCCCGGTAGGCGGAGTTCTCCAGGCCCATACTCAGGAGTCACCACTGCTGTACATTATGTGCCGGTTGTAGAGGCAGAGCGGGGAACATCAGAGAACGCCACAAATTACACAGTGGGCAAGGAGATGGCTGGAGACAGCTGCACAGCCATGCCTTGCAAGTTCGAGAGAGCTGTTGAATTTCAGCACTTCAAGCCAGAGCCTGCCCCCTGCTGCCCAAGCAGTCCGTGACAGTTAGTGTCGAGGAGGGGGGGATTTGTGCATGTGTGCTATCAGTGTGTGTGGGGGGGGGGTGGGGGGGTGGAGGATGTGTGTGACTGTGAGGGAGCTGTCAGTGTCAGTGGGGAGAGGAGCAGGAGGGAGTTGTCAGTGTGTGGAAGTGATGAGAGTTGTCAGTACTGGGGAAATGTGTGTGTGTGTGTGTACTAGATTTAGGAGTGTGTGTTTGTGAGAGGTTTCAGTTGGGGAATTAGAGTTCATACAGTAATTAAATGTTTTCATATTGAGAACTACATCTCCCAGCATATACAGTGTGCTGGGGATGCTAACAAGCTTTATTTAAAAGTTTAAAAAACATTGCTTTTATGACTGCAATGGTTAAAAAGGGAGAGCTATAAATCAATTTATCAGTGAATGATCGCAGTTTGAGCTGTTACATTTTACTGAACCACCTATCCCTCCACACTCACTACCTGTCCTCAGGATACATTTACCATCCCGGCAGACGGTATACCGGCGGTCATTTGACCGATGTTGGAATCCTGACACCACTTGGGAGACTGGTGCCGGCACACAGACAGCCAACATCCCGAAGGCGAGTATTGGAGGGAGGGTTAGGACCGGGGGAGCGGGTGTTAGGGAAGGCACTAGGAGGGGGGGGGGTTAGTCCTAGCTGCCACCCCCTGAGGGTTAGCCCTATCCGCCACCCCCCCAGAGGATTAGGATTAGGTATCATGTGACTGCTGGAATCCCGACCGCCGGATGCCATACCCAACCCCCTTTACTTTTTCAGGCATTTCTATCTCTCCTCTCTCTATGGTGTTCCGATTGCCCACTTTCCCTTGTGCTTTTCTCTATCTCTCTCTCTCTCCTTTGTTTAGAGCATCAGTTTCTGTAGTCCACTTTATCCTTATTTTTTCCAGTGTTTCACTATCTCTCTGATGTAATGAGGATGTATGGTCTAGAGGGATCAGTAATGCATTGTACTGTATAGAGGCGTCAGGGATGTAGCGTAGGGTATAGAGGCGTCAGGGATGTAGCGTAGGTTATAGAGGCATCAGGAATGTAGCGTAGGGTATAGAGGCGTCAGGGATGTAGCATAGGGAATAGAGGCGTCAGGGATGTAGCGTAGGGAATAGAGGCGTCAGGGATTTAGCTTAGGGAATATAGGCATCAGGGATGTACTAGCAGGTATATAGAGGTCAGTGTACTGTATAGAGGGGTCAGTAATGCAGTGATGGTTATAGAAAGGTCAGTGATGTAGTGTAGGGTATAGAGGGGTCAGTTATGTAGTGTGGGGTAAAGAGGGGTCAGTAAAGATACTAAGCTGAAGTACTTAGAACACTTCTTGAATTAAGACACAACCTGCAAGAAAAAGTATGCAATATGGGTGAAAAGGCAAATGTCAGAGGTCTGATACAAGTGACCAGCTCCACACCTTGCACCACATAGCGTTATGTTAAACTGGGATATGTTCTTTTTTGGTGTGTGTGTATGTATGTGTGTGTGTGTGGGGGGGGGGGGGGGTGCCAAAGGAAATTTTTGCCAGTGGCTCCTTTGGTCTAGAACCAGCCCTGATCACAAAATATTTTTGTCTGAGCAGACTGGACACTGATCAGCGTTGGCTCATTCTCAGCCCCCCGCCCAGCCTCTGCTGCCAACAGACTGCTATTAGCTAGTTAACCTTCTGCCTTCCCTATCTATGACACAGACTGCTGCTAATGCTACCAGACTGTTCCCAGTGGCTTCACACCAACAGTGAATCCCAGCCGATGATGTAGGGCAGCGTGTGGGGGAGGGGGTCAGTTGCTGTGGCTCCAACATGGTAACCGCCAATGGACTGCAATGCTTTATCGAAAGGGGGGGCGCCAGTCCCTTACTTTGCCAGGGGCGCTTGGACCCCTAGCTACACCTCTGTTGACCCTAACCGATACCCCTAAACTAACCATAATTCCTGCAGTAAAAATCCATGTTTCTATGTATATAGGGGGTCATTCCGAGTTGATCGCATGCTGCCGTTGTTCGCTGCGTAGCAATCAGTTGAAAAAAAATGGCTAATCTGTGCATGCGCATGCTCCGTAATGTGCATGCGCATCGTACGGGTACAAAGTCCATTGTGGTTTTGCACTAGTTCTAGCGATTATTCCAATCACAGAACAGGCCACAAGGAGATTGACAGAAAGAGGGCGTTTCTGGGTGTCAACTGACCGTTTTCAGGGAGTGCTTGGAAAAATGCAGGCGTGGCAGAAGAAATGCAGGCGTGGCTGGGCATTCGCTGGATGGGTGTGTGACATCAAAAGCCGTCCCTCGGTTGTTAGAATCAACGCACACGAAGTGTAACTACAGTGCTGGTCTTATTTTGAAACGATTTTGCAGGCGCTCTGCTGCTCAAGTGTTCGCACTTCTCCAAAGTGAATATACACTCTCCAGTGGGCAGCGACAATGCGTTTGCATGGCTGCTAAAAACTGCTAGCGAGCAATCAACTCAGAATGACCCCCATAGTGTATTGCAAGAAAATATCTGTAAATCCAATGGTACCGTAAGTGCGGTATATACTCGCACTTCTTTGCGGGGTGAGAACATCTCCCCTAAGTGAAGTCAGCCCTATGAATAGAGTTTGTGTGATCCCTGTGCAGCAGTCACAGAAAGGGTTCATCTCTGCAGTTTGTCACTCAAATTACATTGCTGCATTTTTTCTAGAAGTGGATCTGAGAGCTGTTACCCGCAGACCAGCTACAATAATTATCCTGGGTACTCACTAGACCAGTGGTTCTCAAACTGCACCCTGGGGTGCCTCAGGACACCTGCAGGGGTGCCTTGGATTGGTGGTCCAGGACCAATTCAAAATATTTATAGTTAGTGTTATAGGCAAAACCAGTGCTGTTGGCTGGCAATCATAACATATGTGCACAAGCAGAAGCAAATCCTGTCCCCTACCAAAGGGCCAGTGCTAGGGTGTTTGGCGCCTCCCTGCAAACTATTAATTTGGGCCCTCTCTCCAATACTTAATAAAGGGACAGTGCGCTCCTTAAAAAAAGAAGGTGTGGTATCACAAGGAAGGGGCATGGCCACACAATAGCACCCCAAATCAAAATACGCCACACAGTAGCACTATCTTATTGTCATTACACCGCATGTAATAATAATAATAATAATACCCACAGTCGCAGTGCCCTTTATACACATAACCACCATATCAGTGCAGCTTACACACATAATGCCAACAGTAGCAGTGCCCCTTCTACACATGCCCACGGTGGCAATCCTTTACATGGCAAATATCAACCTGGTTTTGCCATGTAAAGGATTGCCACTTTAAAAACAAACAATCAAACAAAAACAAAAAAAACAACAGGAAAAAACACAAAATCTCTCACTTTCTGATTCTCACACCCTATTACATTCCTCCCTATATATTTAAATGTTTCTATTACTGTATGTTCCCTCTTCCCTTCTCCAAACTATACACATCAACATTTTTTAGTATTTCCAGGTAAGTTTTGTGATGTAGGCCATGCACAATTTTAGTTGCCCTAATGTATTTACAGCCTTCTGGAGATATGGCTTCTGGAACTGAACACAGGATTCTAAATGTGGCTGTACCAAGGACCTATACAGTGGCATTACAGGTTGAGTATCCCTTATCCAAAATGCTTGGGACCAGAGGAATTTTGGATATCGGATTTTTCTGTATTTTGGAATAATTGCATACCATAACGAGATATTATGGTGATGGGACCTAAATCTAAGCGCAGAAGGCATTTATGTTTCATATACACCTTATACACACAGCCTGAAGGTCATTTTAGCCAATATTTTTTATAACTTTGTGCATTAAACAAAGTGTGTGTACATTCACAGAATTAATTTATGTTTCATATACACCTTATACACACAGTCTGAAGTTCATTTAATACAATATTTTTAATAACTTTGAGTATTAAACAAAGTTTGTGTACACTGAGCCATCAAAACACAAAGGTTTCACTACTGTATCTCAGTCTCACTCAAAAAAGTCCGTATTTCGGAATATTCCGTATTTCGGAATATTTGGATATGGGAAACTCAACCTGTATTACTTTTTTCTGCTACTGGTTCTTTAACCTATGCAAACAAGCATCTGACTTGCCTTTCCTATTGCTTTGTTACATTGCTTACCTGAAATAGTAATACTTAGATAGCTTTCCTCTTGCCATTATAATGCCCTTAATATTATAGTTAGCCTTTGCATTTTTGAGACGTGTATGATTTTGCATTTTTTGGCATTAAATGTTGCCATGTTCTTGACCATTCCTCTAGTCCAGGGGCGGAACTGCCAGAGACAACGGAGTCAGTTGCCGCCGGGCTCCAGCCCTAAAGGGGCTTCCTCCATTGCCCCCCGGCTGTTACGTGCCCTTCCTACTAAATAGACAAAGGCGCTACCAGCAGGGTCTCGCAGTTTGTACATTCCATGCCGTAACACCCTTCTTTCCACCTTCACAATGAAGCTATTGGTACTTTGCAAAAAAAAAAAATTATTAGCATTGCAACTCAGCAGATCAATGCAGTGTGCAGCCACACACTCCATATATCTGCTCAGCCACAAAGCTGATTATTTCTTCACAAAGTACAAGGTGAGCTCCAAATAGAATTCTCTAGCTTAGATTATACCTTTCTATGCAAGGGTAAATAGCTCAATTGTTTGACTGCAATGCCACAGGAAATGGTTTGGATCCAAGACAGTGTGACTGAATAATAAAGAAACCTTAAGATGAGTTCATGAATGTTGTATAAGTATTAGTGAGAGAAGGGGTCAGGAGCATGCTAGGCTGCAAAAAATAAGGTAGGCTGCAAGTGAAAGTAATGATCTCCTATATATTTTCCCAGATCTGTCACTCTGTGTGGCTAACTCTGGGGGAAGTCACAGCAATGGGCGGAGACGGCAACTGCAGGACGATACACCAGTGCCAGCAGCAGACCGTAACAAAGTGACAG
Source organism: Pseudophryne corroboree (assembly GCF_028390025.1). Taxonomy (NCBI): domain Eukaryota; kingdom Metazoa; phylum Chordata; class Amphibia; order Anura; family Myobatrachidae; genus Pseudophryne; species Pseudophryne corroboree. The sequence continues at coordinate 219,652 of NW_026970397.1, read as the reverse complement.
ATCAGGGAGAATATATAGGAGGTAGGGAGGTGGCCATGGTACATGGCTGGCCAAGGGACACTAGCTCATGTACACCTTTACCACTGAGGCTGGCCACCAAGGATGGACCTGTCACCAGTGCACATGCAATAACCTCTTCTGCTGCCCTCTTTGCAACTCAGATTGCCCAGTGCTCCCCTTCGCTAACAGTCCACAAAGTTTCCCCATCTCACGATCTGCCTCCTCACCCCCACTTTCATCTCTACAGCACACGCGCATATCATACAAGATCCCATCATGCGTACGTAGGTCTGAAATGCAAGAGGGAGGTTGGGGGGAGATTGGCATGCGCCAGCAACACCACACAGCTCACTGTGACCACAGTGGAGAGACGCTGCAACAGGACAATACACCAACCTCGGAGCAAGGAACTGCGTCGGTCAGGAGGAGAACTATTTCAATAGCATAAAAAGGTTAATGCGTCCCACCCTATGGACACCAGACTCATCAAGTCACTGTTGCCAGAGTCTCATACAATGACTCTGAACCTCTAAGCACACTATTTGACTGTCCACACCCTGCTGTGCCTATTACCCATCTCCTCCACCACCCTCAACACTGACCCACACATCATTCACCCACAAAGATACAATAAAGGTAGTTTGGATAAATTAGCTAAATGAAATGGATTTAACCAATTTATCTAAATGACCATTTTTGGATGTTTTCCAGTGTTTGTGAGCAAATGGTCAATTGTCATTTGCTGCCACATATTAGCATAATTTTGTTTCAACTAGAAAAAAAAATTGGACAGATAATCTAAGTGTGGATCCAGTTTAAAGGTCCGTATTCACGGCCCGATTTTGGGGAGAGATGTGTGCTGAGCGAACTGCTCAGCACACATCTCTCCCCCCGCTCAGCACAGCGTGATGTGTGCTGAGCATACGGGGGGTGGGGGGGGCGCTCATTTCACCCCCTGTGTAGGGCATTCTGTGTGTATCCAGCTTAACAGGTGTGAGCATCATACAACTACTGACTTGCGAGTAACTATACAGCAGCTCCATACCTTGTGACTTGAAGAAACACCAGTTAACCCCGGGAATGCTGCAGTCAAAGCAACAATTCCTCTTCTTACATTCCGCTGCACTTATTGTGGGGTAGCCGCAATCCCTTCTGCTGTACGGTTCCACATTACATTGTTTCTTGTCACTTCCTGTTGATGCAGTAAGGAAACATCCAGGAATTACAGCAGCTTAGTTTTTTTTTTAACTGGGGCAATTTAGCTAGATCACAGGGCAATTTAGCTCCTTTGGTCCTTTTTTAGGACCAGTTAATCAGACAGTTGAGCAAACTGAAAAACAGCTAACAGGAAATTTCCACTTAAATGGTATTTTCTAATCTTATCTGACCATGACTAAGAATAAAGGATACACAAGATAAACTCTTAGAGCCATGGACCTTATCCATGTTTAAGCTCCATCAAATCTGTAATCAATAGCACTACATGCTCCCACTTTACCACTGTACTATATACTCTACCTGTGTTTTTAAGGTAAAAACACCATTTAACCCCAGTGACACTTGAATTAAAGCAGCAGCCTCTGGAATAGCATTCCTTAGCATTAATCCCAGGAAATCTGCAATCTTCACGCTCTTTGATAGCCATGCTACATTGCTGTTTACTTGGATGGAGCAGAGAGCACAACATCAGGACATAGGAAATATTACAATGCATGATAAGAAAGGTGTGAGCTCTACAGCAAGGCCTCTAACCCTTTGCCAGTGCCAAATACATAGGGCTTAACTCAGATCTGATCACAGCAGCAAATTTATTAGCTAAAACCATGTACACTGCAGGGGGGGGGGGGTGTATAATATGTGCAGAGAGAGTTAGATTTTGGTGCGGTGTGTTCAAACTGAAATCTAAATTGCAGTGTAAAAACAAAACAGCCAGTATTTACCCTGCACACAAACAATATAACCCACCTAAATCTCTCTGCAAATGTTATATCTGCCCCCCCCCCATCCCTGCAGTGCACATGGTTTTGCCCACTAGCTAACAAATTTGCTGCATCTGGGAATTACAGCAGCTTAATATTTCTTTTTACAGAAGGTTCAGCAAATTAAATTATTTAGTGAAATACTGTAATCATAACAGTTACAGGGATATTGTAGGTAGATTTATTGTCAGTGGATAAATGTAAAAATTAAACCCTTAGGCATAGTTCCAAAATGCTGTCATTGCAATCCAGATTTTAAGGATATCATGCTTGAGCACAGGTGACTTAATTAGAACTTCGGTCAATGTGAATTAACCATTGGACTCAACCATGGTTATCCTTAAAACCCAGGGGTCTATTTAAGATCGATCTTAATCGATGTTGGGCTTCCAGGTTGAAAAAAACACACACATTTACTAACATTTTAAAATTTATATAAAAAAATCATCTGTTCGTAAATGCAGTGCACATGGTTTTGCCCAACTGCTAACAAAAATCCTGCTGCGATCAACTCAGAATTACCCCATTGCACACGCTAAGCTGCCGCCTACTGGGAGTGAATCTTAGCATCTTAAAATTGCGAACGAAAAATTTGCAATATTGCGATAAGACATCTCTGTGCAGTTTCTGAGTAGCTCGAGACTTACTCTGCCAGTGCGATCAGTTCAGTGCTTGTCGTTCCTGGTTTGACGTCACAAACACACCCAGCGTTCGCCCAGACACTCCTCCGTTTCTCCAGCCACTCCCGCGTTTTTCCCAGAAACGGTAGCATTTTTTCCCACACGCCCCTAAAGCGGCCTGTTTCCGCCCAGAAACACCCACTTCCTGTCAATCACATTACGATCACCAGAACGATGAAAAAAACGTGAGTAATATTCCTAACTGTATAGCAAATTTACTTGGCGCAGTCGCAGTGTGAACATTGCGCATGCGCATTAAGCGGAAAATCGCTGCGATGCGAAGAAAATTACCGAGCGAACAACTCGGAATGACCACCTATGTGCACTGCAGGAAAGGCAGATTTAACATGTGCAGAGAGAGTTAGATTTGGGTGTGGTGTGTTCAATCTGCAATCTAATTTGCAGTGTAAAAATAAAGCAGTCAGTATTTACCCGGCACAGAAACAAAATAACTCACCCAAATCTAACTCTTTCTGCACATGTTATATCTGCCTCCCCTGCAGTACACATGGTTTTGCCCAACTGCTAACAAAATTCCTGCTGCAATCATCTTGGAATTACCCCCATCGATTGATGTTTTCACACTGCTCGTGTATATAAGACATAGGGCCTAATTCAGTTTGGATCGTAATACGCGTTCCAACCGCAAAAACTATGAAGAGGATGGGGGCATATACGCAGGGTCCATCCTGTGCGTGTGCCTACATTTTCTCCGGGTGCCCCGCAGAAAATGCGAATGCCTCTGCCTGTCAATCAGTAGAGGGCGTACCTTCGCAGGTATATCGCGATCATGAGCCATGTCTCCCATTTTTGTCATTATAGGTGCTCTGTGAGCTGCTGGCCATGCCCCAGCCCCTCTGTCTCCCGTGAATAGACATTGAGGCTTATTCAGACCAGATCGCTTCAATTTATTTTCACCCAGCGGGCAATCTGGTCTGCACTGCACATGCGTATGCGCCACAATGCGTAAGTGCGACGGTCCGGAGATCACAAGAAGATTGACAAGAAGAGGGTGTTTGTGTGGGTGGCAACTGAATGTTTCTAGGGAGTGTCCGGAAAAACACTGGAGGGACCCGGCGTTTTGTGGGAGGATTTGTGACGTCACCTCAATGGCTGAGTAAGTGCTGAGCTGTGCAGCTCTTGTGCACATGTGATCACACACCTGCACAGCAAATTTTCCCTTCCGCTGTAGGCGGCAACTACCTGATTACAGGGATGCAAAAAACACACCCTAGCGATCAGGTCTGAATTACCCACAATGTGCATATTTGCAGAGCAACAAGCTACAGGGAGCCTTCCACCCCCCCCCCCCCCTTCCCCATGGGAAGGGGGGGGGGGGTTGTTTGGGTTAGCTGGACATTCCCCAAAAAAGTGACTGTCCTGCAAAAATTGGGATAGTTGGGAGGTATGTTCAAATACATTTATTGTTTTGCATGCAGGGTAAATACTGGCTTCTTTGACATTTAGCCACAAATGCTGCACAGCTGAATTACAGTATTACACTGCAATTAACAGTTATGCTAGGACATTCCCCCTCCCAAATCTACCTCTCTCTGCATGTTACATCTGTCCCACAGTGGCGTGCGGTGAGGTCAGTGGCTAGTGAGGCACTACAGCCATAATGTCCGCCGAATCCTGCCGATGACCCTTAGCCAATGCCCGCTACTGCCTCTGAGCCGATACCCGCTGCCACCGCCAATGGCTTACAAACTCGCCCACAATCAACTGACCCAGCCCTCCACCACTAATTTCTATCTCAGTCCGATGCCGCCAATGCCCGCTGCCTGCCTGCTCATTGTTCTCGTTATATATTATAAATTTTTAAAGAAAAAAAAATGAGTGTTTGGGACTGGGAAGGGTGAGGGAGGAGGACATGAATGCAATTTTGTTGTCCAGGGCTTCCATTAACTTAAAGGAGAAGGGTCTGAATGGGTTAAAAAAAATGCGTGAGGTCCCCCCTCCTTAGTATAACCAGCCTCGGGCTCTTTGAGCCGGTCCTGGTTATTTAAATACTGGGGGAAAAATTGGACAGGGGTTCCCCGTATTTAGACAACTAGCACCGGGCTCTTAGACCGGTCCAGGTTCCAAAAATACGTGGGACAATAGATGTAGGGGTCCCCCATATTTTTAAAACCAGCACCGGGCTCCACTAGCCAGAGAGATAATGCCACAGCCGGGGGACACTTTTATGTAGGTCCCTGCGGCCCTGGCATTACCCCTCCAACTAGTCACCCCTGGCCGGGGTTCCCTGGAGGAGTGGGGACCCCTTAAATCAAGAGGTTCCTCCCCTCGAGGCACCCAAGGGCCAGGGGTGAAGCCCGAGGCTGTCCCCAGCACCCCTGGGTGGTGGGTGCCGGGCTGATAGCCATGTGTGTAAAAAAAGAATATTGTTTTTTCGTTGTGGAACTACAAGGCCCAGCAAGCCTCCCCCGCTTGCTGGTACTTGGAGAACCTCAAGTACCAGCAGGCGGGGAAATAACGGGCTTGCTGGTACCTGTAGTTCTACAACAACAAAAAATACCCAAATAAAAACACAAACACACACAGCGTGACAGTAAAATTATTGAGACAGGCTGTAGCATGTGGGTGCATGTAACCCTATAAAAGTGATGGATTGGGTGACTATTACAATACCCACTGTTGCTGTCTGAAAAATGATGGATTTATAGATTGCTCTGCCGAGACATGTTTTTTTCTAAAATGCACCACAGGTATGGATGGATAGTATACTTGACGACACAGAGGTAGGTAGAGCAGTGGCCTACTGTACCGTACTGCTATATATTATATTATTTATTATTATTATTATTATCCTTTATTTCTCTGACGTCCTAAGTGGATGCTGGGGACTCCGTCAGGACCATGGGGATTAGCGGCTCCGCAGGAGACAGGGCACAAAAGTAAAAGCTTTAGGATCAGGTGGTGTGCACTGGCTCCTCCCCCTATGACCCTCCTCCAAGCCTCAGTTAGATTTTTGTGCCCGGCCGAGAAGGGTGCAATCTAGGTGGCTCTCCTAAAGAGCTGCTTAGAGTAAAAGTTTTGTTAGGTTTTTTATTTTCAGTGAGTCCTGCTGGCAACAGGCTCACTGCTACGAGGGACTTAGGGGAGAAGAAGTGAACTCACCTGCGTGCAGGATGGATTGGCTTCTTAGGCTACTGGACACCATTAGCTCCAGAGGGATCGAACACAGGCCCAGCCATGGAGTCCGGTCCCAGAGCCGCGCCGCCGACCCCCTTGCAGATGCCGAAGAGTGAAGAGGTCCAGAAACCGGCGGCAGAAGACTTTTCAGTCTTCATGAGGTAGCGCACAGCACTGCAGCTGTGCGCCATTGTTGTCAGCACACTTCACACCAGCGGTCACTGAGGGTGCAGGGCGCTGGGGGGGCGCCCTGGGCAGCAATGAAATACCTATACTGGCTAAAAGATACATCACATATAGCCCCTGGGGCTATATGGATGTATTTAACCCCTGCCAGGTCTCAGAAAAACGGGAGAAGAAGCCCGCCGAAAAGGGGGCGGGGCCTATTCTCCTCAGCACACAGCGCCATTTTCCCTCACAGAAATGCTGGTGGGAAGGCTCCCAGGCTCTCCCCTGCACTGCACTACAGAAACAGGGTTAAAACAGAGAGGGGGGGCACTTATTTGGCGATATGATTATATATATTAAGATGCTATAAGGGAAAAACACTTATATAAAGGTTGTCCCTGTATAATTATAGCGTTTTGGTGTGTGCTGGCAAACTCTCCCTCTGTCTCTCCAAAGGGCTAGTGGGGTCCTGTCCTCTATCAGAGCATTCCCTGTGTGTGTGCTGTGTGTCGGTACGTGTGTGTCGACATGTATGAGGACGATGTTGGTGAGGAGGCGGAGCAATTGCCTGTAATGGTGATGTCACTCTCTAGGGAGTCGACACCGGAATGGATGGCTTATTTAAGGAATTACGTGATAATGTCAACACGCTGCAAGGTCGGTTGACGACATGAGACGGCCGGCAAACCAATTAGTACCTGTCCAGGCGTCTCAAACACCGTCAGGGGAGTTAAAACGTCCTTTTACCTCAGTCGGTCGACACAGACACGGACACTGACTCCAGTGTCGACGGTGAAGAAACAAACGTATTTTCCTTTAGGGCCACACGTTACTTGTTAAGGGCAATGAAGGAGGTGTTACATATTTCTGATACTACAAGTACCACAAAAAAGGGTATTATGTGGAGTGTGAAAAAACTACCTGTAGTTTTTCCTGAATCAGATAAATTAAATGAAGTGTGTGATGATGCGTGGGTTTCCCCCGATAGAAAATTATTGGCGGTATACCCTTTCCCGCCAGAAGTTAGGGCGCGTTGGGAAACACCCCTTAGGGTGGATAAGGCGCTCACACGCTTATCAAAACAAGTGGCGGTACCGTCTCCAGATACGGCCGCCCTCAAGGAGCCAGCTAATAGGAGGCTGGAAAATATCCTAAAAAGTATATACACACATACTGGTGTTATACTGCGACCAGCGATCGCCTCAGCCTGGATGTGCAGCGCTGGGGTGGCTTGGTCGGATTCCCTGACTGAAAATATTGATACCCTTGACAGGGACAGTATTTTATTGACTATAGAGCATTTAAAGGATGCATTTCTATATATGCGAGATGCACAGAGGGATATTTACACTCTGGCATCAAGAGTAAGTGCGATGTCCATATCTGCCAGAAGATGTTTATGGACACGACAGTGGTCAGGTGATGCAGATTCCAAACGGCACATGGAAGTATTGCCGTATAAAGGGGAGGAGTTATTTGGGATCGGTCCATCGGACCTGGTGGCCACGGCAACAGCTGGAAAATCCACCTTTTTTACCCCAAGTCACATCTCAGCAGAAAAAGACACCGTCTTTTCAGCCTCAGTCCTTTCGTCCCCATAAGGGCAAGCGGGCAAAAGGCCAGTCATATCTGCCCAGGGATAGAGGAAAGGGAAGAAGACTGCAGCAGGCAGCCCATTCCCAGGAACAGAAGCCCTCCACCGCTTCTGCCAAGTCCTCAGCATGACGCTGGGGCCGTACAAGCGGACTCAGGTGCGGTGGGGGGTCGTCTCAAGAGTTTCAGCGCGTAGTGGGCTCACTCGCAAGTGGACCCCTGGATCCTACAAGTAGTATCCCAGGGGTACAGATTGGAAATTCGAGACGTCTCCCCCTCGCAGGCTCCTGAAGTCTGCTTTACCAACGTCTCCCTCCGACAGGGAGGCAGTATTGGAAACAATTCACAAGCTGTATTCCCAGCAGGTGATAATCAAAGTACCCCTCCTACAACAAGGAAAGGGGTATTATTCCACACTATATTGTGGTACTGAAGCCAGACGGCTCGGTGAGACCTATTCTAAATCTGTAATCTTTGAACACTTACATACAAAGGTTCAAATCAAGATGGAGTCACTCAGAGCAGTGATAGCGAACCAGGAAGAAGGGGACTATATGGTGTCCCTGGACATCAAGGATGCTTACCTCCATGTCCCAAATTGCCCTTCTCACCAAGGGTACCTCAGGTTCGTGGTACAGAACTGTCACTATCAGTTTCAGACGCTGCTGTTTGGATTGTCCACGGCACCCCGGGTCTCTACCAAGGTAATGGCCGAAATGATGATTCTTCTTCAAAGCAAAGGCGTCTTAATTATCCCTTACTTGGACGATCTCCTGATAAGGGCAAGGTCCAGAGAACAGTTGGAGGTCGGAGTAGCACTATCTCAAGTAGTTCTACGACAGCACGGGTGGATTCTAAAAATCGCAGCCGTTTCCGACGACACGTCTGCTGTTCCTAGGGATGATTCTGGACACAGTCCAGAAAAAGGTTTTCTCCCGGAGGAGAAAGCCAGGGAGTTATCCGAGCTAGTCAGGAACCTCCTAAAACCAGGAAAAGTGTCAGTGCATCATTGCACAAGGGTCCTGGGAAAAATGGTGGCTTCTTACGAAGCGATTCCATTCGGCAGATTCCATGCAAGAACTTTTCAGTGGGATCTGCTGGACAAATGGTCCGGATCGCATCTTCAGATTCATCAGCGGATAACCCTATCTCCAAGGACAAGGGTGTCTCTCCTGTGGTGGTTACAGAGTGCTCATCTTCTAGAGGGCCGCAGATTCGGCATTCAGGATTGGATGCTGGTGACCACGGATGCCAGCCTGGAAGGCTGGGGAGCAGTCACACAAGGAAAAAATTTCCAGGGAGTGTGATCAAGTCTGGAGACTTCTCTCCACATAAATATACTGGAGCTAAGGGCAATTTACAATGCTCTAAGCTTAGCAAGACCTCTGCTTCAAGGTCAGCCGGTATTGATCCAGTCGGACAACATCACGGCAGTCGCCCACGTAAACAGACAGGGCGGCACAAGAAGCAAGAGGGCAATGGCAGAAACTGCAAGGATTCTTTGCTGGGCGGAAAATCATGTGATAGCACTGTCAGCAGTGTTCATTCCGGGAGTGGACAACTGGGAAGCAGACTTCCTCAGCAGGCACGGCCTCCACCCGGGAGAGTGGGGACTTCATCGGGAAGTCTTCCACATGATTGTGAACCGTTGGGAAAGACCAAAGGTGGACATGATGGCGTCCCGCCTGAACAAAAAACTGGACAGGTATTGCGCCAGGTCAAGAGACCCTCAGGCAATAACTGTGGACGTTCTGATAACACCGTGGGTGTACCAGTCGGTGTATGTGTTCCCTCCTCTGCTTCTCATACCCAAGGTATTGAGAATTATAAGACGTAGAGGAGTAAGAACTATACTCGTGGCTCCGGATTGGCCAAGAAGGACTTGGTACCCGGAACTTATGGTGTAGGGTACATGGCCTTCTTTGATGTAATCAGAGTTAGATTTGATTCAGTGATTTTATAAAAAACATCTAGGAAGCACAATTTAGCAGTGGGTTGCAGAGAAAAAGAAATATGCTGGCAAAAAAATCAAATTGCGTGATTAAACAGCTCTTCATTTTCTGGCTTTATTTTTATGCTAACAAATTTGTTCTCTGAAAAGTGTCCACAAAGCCAAGTCTCTGATTAACACCTTTGTAGGGATGGTTTTTCACCTATTACTAAATTAAACTTGCTTCATTGGAAAGGCAGCAAGATGTATCCTCATTTCAATGTCTACTGAAATAATACAGGTTGACACCAGGAAACATTAACGCCACTGCATCCTTGCTGCTTTCTCATGTGGAAGTCTGTTTAATGTGAAAACAAGGTGATATCTAATTAGCACACAGGTAAGGAATTAAGAAAATCTTTATTTAAGGGTGAAGATGTTTCTCACAAAATTGTTGACCCAATGCATCATTGAAATTCAAGCTGGAAAGATGATTTTAATATATCACTTGTACATTTTGTATTGCTCTTCTGGTGACAATGTAGTTTGTTTTTGTCAATTACCATTTTAATAATAGGGTAAAGAAAATGAAGTGGATTTTTGAAAGAAAACAATACTGTCAATATACTATTAAAACAAATTAAAATGGTAAAAGTTATTGTACTTTAAGTAAAAATAAAAGAGACAAAATATCAATCCCAGTTTTGGATTACTTTAATTAACAAAAAAAAATGCATATAGCAGAGGATAGTTTCAATCTGCCTACCTCTGGGTTATGGGCCCAGCATGCTTCCATTGCAGTACTCTGCTGCACATGTAAGTTCAAGAGATCCTGAAGCACTCACTCATCATGGGAAAGTACCAATGTGTTTCTTCGTTGGTTGATGGAAGAAACATCTTACAAAAACTCTCCAGATTATTGACTTTTTAAAGTTTTTCTAGGAAACGTTTTAGATGAATGCTTATTATCCTTTGTCAGTATAGACTTTTGCAAAGTGTCTCTGTGGCGCAATCAGTTAGTATGTATGGCTATTAACCAAAAGGTTGGTGGTTCAATCCCACCCAGAGACCTAATTGACCTTGTTATCAGATTTTGGTGATCTTTAAGTAGACAAGTCAAATTTCATACCCCCTGTTATGGTGTAGGGTACCTGGCCTTCTCTGATGTAATCAGAGTTAGATTTGATTCAGTGATTTTATAAAAACATCTAGGAAGCACAATTTAGCAGTGGGTTGCAGAGAAAAAGAAATATGCTGGCAAAAAAATCAAATTGCGTGATTAAACAGCTCTTCATTTTCTGGCTTTATTTTTATGCTAACAAATTTGTTCTCTGAAAAGTGTCCACAAAGCCAAGTCTCTGATTAACACCTTTGTAAGAATGTTTTTTCACCTATTACTAAATTAAACTTGCTTCATTGGAAAGGCAGCAAGATGCATCCTCATTTCAATGTCTACTGAAATAATACAGGTTGACACCAGGAAACATTAACGCCACTGCATCCTTGCTGCTTTCTCATGTGGAAGTCTGTTTAATGTGAAAACAAGGTGATATCTAATTAGCACACAGGTAAGGAATTAAGAAAATCTTTATTTAAGGGTGAAGATGTTTCTCACAAAATCGTTGCCCCAATGCATCATTGAAATTCAAGCTGGAAAGATGATTTTAATATATCACTTGTACATTTTGTATTGCTCTTCTGGTGACAATGTAGTTTGTTTTTGTCAATTACCATTTTAATAATAGGGTAAAGAAAATGAAGTGGATTTTTGAAAGAAAACAATACTGTCAATATACTATTAAAACAAATTAAAATGGTAAAAGTTATTGTACTTTAAGTAAAAATAAAAGAGACAAAATATCAATCCCAGTTTTGGATTACTTTAATTAACAAACAAAAAATGCATATAGCAGAGGATAGTTTCAATCTGCCTACCTCTGGGTTATGGGCCCAGCATGCTTCCATTGCTGTACTCTGCTGCACATGTAAGTGCAAGAGATCCTGAAGCACTCACTCATCATGGGAAAGTACCAATGTGTTTCTTCGTTGGTTGATAGAAGAAACATCTTACAAAAACTCTCCAGATTATTGACTTTTTTAAGTTTTTCTAGGAAACGTTTTAGATGAATGCTTATTAGCATTTGTCAGTATGGACTTTTTGCAAAGTGTCTCTGTGGCGCAATCAGTTAGTGTGTACGGCTATTAACCAAAAGGTTGGTGGTTCAATCCCACCCAGGGACGTAATTGACATTGTTATCAGATTTTGGTGATCTTTAAGTAGACAAGTCAAATTTCATACCCCCTGTTATGGTGTAGGGTACCTGGCCTTCTCTGATGTAATCAGATTTGATTCAGTGATTTTATAAAAACATCTAGGAAGCACAATTTAGCAGTGGGTTGCAGAGAAAAAGAAATATGCTGGCAAAAAAACCAAATTGCGTGATTAAACAGCTCTTCATTTTCTAGCTTTATTTTTATGCTAACAAATTTGTTCTCTGAAAAGTGTCCACAAAGCCAAGTCTCTGATTAACACCTTTGTAGGGATGGTTTTTCACCTATTACTAAATTAAACTTGCTTCATTGGAAAGGCAGCAAGATGTATCCTCATTTCAATGTCTACTGAAATAATACAGGTTGACACCAGGAAACATTAACGCCACTGCATCCTTGCTGCTTTCTCATGTGGAAGTCTGTTTAATGTGAAAACAAGGTGATATCTAATTAGCACACAGGTAAGGAATTAAGAAAATCTTTATTTAAGGGTGAAGATGTTTCTCACAAAATCGTTGCCCCAATGCATCATTGAAATTCAAGCTGGAAAGATGATTTTAATATATCACTTGTACATTTTGTATTGCTCTTCTGGTGACAATGTAGTTTGTTTTTGTCAATCACCATTTTAATAATAGGGTAAAGAAAATGAAGTGGATTTTTGAAAGAAAACAATACTGTCAATATACTATTAAAACAAATTAAAATGGTAAAAGTTATTGTACTTTAAGTAAAAATAAAAGAGACAAAATATCAATCCCAGTTTTGGATTACTTTAATTAACAAAAAAAAATGCATATAGCAGAGGATAGTTTCAATCTGCCTACCTCTGGGTTATGGGCCCAGCATGCTTCCATTGCAGTACTCTGCTGCACATGTAAGTGCAGGAGATCCTGAAGCACTCACTCATCATGGGAAAGTACCAATGTGTTTCTTCGTTGGTTGATGGAAGAAACATCTTACAAAAACTCTCCAGATTATTGACTTTTTAAAGTTTTTCTAGGAAACGTTTTAGATGAATGCTTATTAGCCTTTGTCAGTATGGACTTTCGCAAAGTGTCTCTGTGGCGCAATCGGTTAGTATGTACGGCTATTAACCATAAGGTTGGTGGTTCAATCCCACCCAGGGACCTAATTGACCTTGTTATCAGATTTTGGTGATCTTTAAGTAGACAAGTCAAAATTTCAAACCCCCTGTTATGGTGTAGGGCACCTGGCCTTCTCTGATGTAATCAGAGTTAGATTTGATTCAGTGATTTTATAAAAACAGCTAGGAAGCACAATTTAGCAGTGGGTTGCAGAGAAAAAAAATATGCTGGCAGAAAAATCCAATTGAGTGATTAAACAGCTCTTCATTTTCTGGCTTTATTTTTATGCTAACAAATTTGTTCTCTGAAAAGTGTCCACAAAGCCAAGTCTCTGATTAACACCTTTGTAAGGATGGTTTTTCACCTATTACTAAATTAAACTTGATTCATTGGAAAGGCAGCAAGATGCATCCTCATTTCAATGTCTACTGAAATAATACAAGTTGACACCAGGAAACATTAACGCCACTGCATCCTTGCTGCTTTCTCATGTGGAAGTCTGTTTAATGTGAAAACAAGGTGATATCTAATTAGCACACAGGTAAGGAATTAAGAAAATCTTTATTTAAGGGTGAAGATGTTTCTCACAAAATCGTTGCCCCAATGCATCATTGAAATTCAAGCTGGAAAGATGATTTTAATATATCACTTGTACATTTTGTATTGCTCTTCTGGTGACAATGTAGTTTGTTTTTGTCAATTACCATTTTAATAATAGGGTAAAGAAAATGAAGTGGATTTTTGAAAGAAAACAATACTGTCAATATACTATTAAAACAAATTAAAATGGTAAAAGTTATTGTACTTTAAGTAAAAATAAAAGAGACAAAATATCAATCCCAGTTTTGGATTACTTTAATTAACAAAAAAAAATGCATATAGCAGAGGATAGTTTCAATCTGCCTACCTCTGGGTTATGGGCCCAGCATGCTTCCATTGCAGTACTCTGCTGCACATGTAAGTGCAAGAGATCCTGAAGCACTCACTCATCATGGGAAAGTACCAATGTGTTTCTTCGTTGGTTGATGGAAGAAACATCTTACAAAAACTCTCCAGATTATTGACTTTTTAAAGTTTTTCTAGGAAACGTTTTAGATGAATGCTTATTAGCCTTTGTCAGTATGGACTTTTGCAAAGTGTCTCTGTGGCGCAATCAGTTAGTATGTACGGCTATTAACCAAAAGGTTGGTGGTTCAATCGCACCCAGGGACCTAATTGACCTTGTTATCAGATTTTGGTGATCTTTAAGTAGACAAGTCAAAATTTCAAACCCCCTGTTATGGTGTAGGGTACCTGGCCTTCTCTGATGTAATCAGAGTTAGATTTGATTCAGTGATTTTATAAAAACAGCTAGGAAGCACAATTTAGCAGTGGGTTGCAGAGAAAAAAAATATGCTGGCAGAAAAATCCAATTGAGTGATTAAACAGCTCTTTATTTTCTGGCTTTATTTTTATGCTAACAAATTTGTTCTCTGAAAAGTGTCCACAAAGCCAAGTCTCTGATTAACACCTTTGTAAGGATGGTTTTTCACCTATTACTAAATTAAACTTGCTTCATTAGAAAGGCAGCAAGATGCATCCTCATTTCAATGTCTACTGAAATAATACAGGTTGACACCAGGAAACATTAACGCCACTGCATCCTTGCTGCTTTCTCATGTGGAAGTCTGTTTAATGTGAAAACAAGGTGATATCTAATTAGCACACAGGTAAGGAATTAAGAAAATCTTTATTTAAGGGTGAAGATGTTTCTCACAAAATCGTTGCCCCAATGCATCATTGAAATTCAAGCTGGAAAGATGATTTTAATATATCACTTGTACATTTTGTATTGCTCTTCTGGTGACAATGTAGTTTGTTTTTGTCAATTACCATTTTAATAATAGGGTAAAGAAAATGAAGTGGATTTTTGAAAGAAAACAATACTGTCAATATACTATTAAAACAAATTAAAATGGTAAAAGTTATTGTACTTTAAGTAAAAATAAAAGAGCCAAAATATCAATCCCAGTTTTGGATTACTTTAATTAACAAAAAAAAATGCATATAGCAGAGGATAGTTTCAATCTGCCTACCTCTGGGTTATGGGCCCAGCATGCTTCCATTGCAGTACTCTGCTGCACATGTAAGTGCAAGAGATCCTGAAGCACTCACTCATCATGGGAAAGTACCAATGTGTTTCTTCGTTGGTTGATGGAAGAAACATCTTACAAAAACTCTCCAGATTATTGACTTTTTAAAGTTTTTCTAGGAAACGTTTTAGATGAATGCTTATTAGCCTTTGTCAGTATGAACTTTTGCAAAGTGTTTCTGTGGCGCAGTCAGTTAGTATGTATGGCTATTAACCAAAAGGTTGGTGGTTCAATCCCACCCAGGGACCTAATTGACCTTGTTATCAGATTTTGGTGATCTTTAAGTAGACAAGTCAAATTTCATACCCCCTGTTATGGTGTAGGGTACCTGGCCTTCTCTGATGTAATCAGAGTTAGATTTGATTCAGTGATTTTATAAAAACATCTAGGAAGCACAATTTAGCAGTGGGTTGCAGAGAAAAAGAAATATGCTGGCAAAAAAATCAAATTGCGTGATTAAACAGCTCTTCATTTTCTGGCTTTATTTTTATGCTAACAAATTTGTTCTCTGAAAAGTGTCCACAAAGCCAAGTCTCTGATTAACACCTTTGTAGGGATGGTTTTTCACCTATTACTAAATTAAACTTGCTTCATTGGAAAGGCAGCAAGATGCATCCTCATTTCAATGTCTACTGAAATAATACAGGTTGACACCAGGAAACATTAACGCCACTGCATCCTTGCTGCTTTCTCATGTGGAAGTCTGTTTAATGTGAAAACAAGGTGATATCTAATTAGCACACAGGTAAGAA
Source organism: Pseudophryne corroboree (assembly GCF_028390025.1). NCBI lineage: Eukaryota > Metazoa > Chordata > Amphibia > Anura > Myobatrachidae > Pseudophryne > Pseudophryne corroboree. Next base: position 203,921 of record NW_026970397.1, on the reverse strand, counting down.
ATTACGAAAATCTTTATTTAAGGGTGAAGATGTTTCTCACAAAATTGTTGCCCCAATGCATCATTGAAATTCAAGCTGGAAAGATGATTTTAATATATCACTTGTACATTTTGTATTGCACTTCTGGTGACAATGTAGTTTTTTTTGTCAATTACCATTTTAATAATAGGGTAAAGAAAATTAAGTGGATTTTTGAAAGAAAACTATACTGTCAATATACTATTAAAACAAATTAAAATGGTAAAAGTTATTGTACTTTAAGTAAAAATAAAAGAGCAAAAATATCAATCCCAGTTTTGATTACTTAAATTAACAAAAAAAAATGCATATAGCAAAGGATAGTTTCAATCTGCCTACCTCTGGGTTATGGGTCCAGCATGCTTCCATTGCAGTACTCTGCTGCACATGTAAGTGCAAGAGATCCTGAAGCACTCACTCATCATGGGAAAGTACCAATGTGTTTATTCATTGGTTGATGGAAGAAACATCTTACAAAAACTCTCCAGATTATTGATTTTTTAATGTTTTTCTAGGAAACGTTCTAGATGTATGCTTATTAGCCTTTGTCAGTATGTACTTTTTGCAAAGTGTCTCTGTGGCGCAATCGGTTAGTGTGTTCGGCTATTAACCAAAAGGTTGGTGGTTCAATCCCACCCAGGGACGTAATTGACCTTGTGATCAGATTTTGGTGATATTTAAGTAGACAAGTCAAAATTTCAAACCCCCTCTTATTGTGTAGGGTACCTGGCCTTCTCTGATGTAATCAGAGTTAGATTTGATTCAGTGATTTTATAAAAAACAGCTAGGAAGCACAATTTAGCAGTGGGTTGCAGAGAAAAAAAATATGCTGGCAGAAAAATCCAATCGAGTGATTAGACAGCTCTTCATTTTCTCGCTTTTTTTTATGCTAACAAATTTGTTCTCTGAAAAGTGTCCACAAAGCCAAGTCTCTGATTAACACCTTTGTAAGGATGGTTTTTCACCTATTACTAAATTAAACTTGCTTCATTGGAAAGGCAGCAAGATGCATCCTCATTTCAATGTCTACTGAAATAATACAAGTTGACACCAGGAAACATTAACGCCACTGCATCCTGTCTGCTTTCTCATGTGGAAGTCTGTTTAATGTGAAAACAAGGTGATATCTAATTAGCACACAGGTAAGGAATTAAGAAAATCTTTATTTAAGGGTGAAGATGTTTCTCACAAAATTGTTGACCCAATGCATCATTGAAATTCAAGCTGGAAAGATGATTTTAATATATCACTTGTACATTTTGTATTGCTCTTCTGGTGACAATGTAGTTTGTTTTTGTCAATTACCATTTTAATAATAGGGTAAAGAAAATGAAGTGGATTTTTGAAAGAAAACAATACTGTCAATATACTATTAAAACAAATTAAAATGGTAAAAGTTATTGTACTTTAAGTAAAAATAAAAGAGACAAAATATCAATCCCAGTTTTGGATTACTTTAATTAACAAAAAAAAATGCATATAGCAGAGGATAGTTTCAATCTGCCTACCTCTGGGTTATGGGCCCAGCATGCTTCCATTGCAGTACTCTGCTGCACATGTAAGTTCAAGAGATCCTGAAGCACTCACTCATCATGGGAAAGTACCAATGTGTTTCTTCGTTGGTTGATGGAAGAAACATCTTACAAAAACTCTCCAGATTATTGACTTTTTAAAGTTTTTCTAGGAAACGTTTTAGATGAATGCTTATTATCCTTTGTCAGTATGGACTTTTGCAAAGTGTCTCTGTGGCGCAATCAGTTAGTATGTATGGCTATTAACCAAAAGGTTGGTGGTTCAATCCCACCCAGAGACCTAATTGACCTTGTTATCAGATTTTGGTGATCTTTAAGTAGACAAGTCAAAATTTCAAACCCCCTGTTATGGTGTAGGGTACCTGGCCTTCTCTGATGTAATCAGAGTTAGATTTGATTCAGTGATTTTATAAAAACAGCTAGGAAGCACAATTTAGCAGTGGGTTGCAGAGAAAAAAAATATGCTGGCAGAAAAATCCAATTGAGTGATTAAACAGCTCTTTATTTTCTGGCTTTATTTTTATGCTAACAAATTTGTTCTCTGAAAAGTGTCCACAAAGCCAAGTCTCTGATTAACACCTTTGTAAGGATGGTTTTTCACCTATTACTAAATTAAACTTGCTTCATTGGAAAGGCAGCAAGATGCATCCTCATTTCAATGTCTACTGAAATAATACAGGTTGACACCAGGAAACATTAACGCCACTGCATCCTTGCTGCTTTCTCATGTGGAAGTCTGTTTAATGTGAAAACAAGGTGATATCTAATTAGCACACAGGTAAGGAATTAAGAAAATCTTTATTTAAGGGTGAAGATGTTTCTCACAAAATCGTTGCCCCAATGCATCATTGAAATTCAAGCTGGAAAGATGATTTTAATATATCACTTGTACATTTTGTATTGCTCTTCTGGTGACAATGTAGTTTGTTTTTGTCAATTACCATTTTAATAATAGGGTAAAGAAAATGAAGTGGATTTTTGAAAGAAAACAATACTGTCAATATACTATTAAAACAAATTAAAATGGTAAAAGTTATTGTACTTTAAGTAAAAATAAAAGAGCCAAAATATCAATCCCAGTTTTGGATTACTTTAATTAACAAACAAAAAAATGCATATAGCAGAGGATAGTTTCAATCTGCCTACCTCTGGGTTATGGGCCCAGCATGCTTCCATTGCTGTACTCTGCTGCACATGTAAGTGCAAGAGATCCTGAAGCACTCACTCATCATGGGAAAGTACCAATGTGTTTCTTCGTTGGTTGATAGAAGAAACATTTTACAAAAACTCTCCAGATTATTGACTTTTTTAAGTTTTTCTAGGAAACGTTTTAGATGAACGCTTATTAGCCTTTGTCAGTATGAACTTTTGCAAAGTGTCTCTGTGGCGCAATCAGTTAGTATGTACGGCTATTAACCAAAAGGTTGGTGGTTCAATCCCACCCAGGGACCTAATTGACCTTGTTATCAGATTTTGGTGATCTTTAAGTAGACAAGTCAAATTTCATACCCCCTGTTATGGTGTAGGGTACCTGGCCTTCTCTGATGTAATCAGAGTTAGATTTGATTCAGTGATTTTATAAAAACATCTAGGAAGCACAATTTAGCAGTGGGTTGCAGAGAAAAAAAATATGCTGGCAGAAAAATCCAATTGAGTGATTAAACAGCTCTTCATTTTCTGGCTTTATTTTTATGCTAACAAATTTGTTCTCTGAAAAGTGTCCACAAAGCCAAGTCTCTGATTAACACCTTTGTAAGGATGGTTTTTCACCTATTACTAAATTAAACTTGCTTCATTGGAAAGGCAGCAAGATGCATCCTCATTTCAATGTCTACTGAAATAATACAAGTTGACACCAGGAAACATTAACGCCACTGCATCCTTGCTGCTTTCTCATGTGGAAGTCTGTTTAATATGAAAACAAGGTGATATCTAATTAGCACACAGGTAAGGAATTAAGAAAATCTTTATTTAAGGGTGAAGATGTTTCTCACAAAATCGTTGCCCCAATGCATCATTGAAATTCAAGCTGGAAAGATGATTTTAATATATCACTTGTACATTTTGTATTGCTCTTCTGGTGACAATGTAGTTTGTTTTTGTCAATTACCATTTTAATAATAGGGTAAAGAAAATGAAGTGGATTTTTGAAAGAAAACAATACTGTCAATATACTATTAAAACAAATTAAAATGGTAAAAGTTATTGTACTTTAAGTAAAAATAAAAGAGACAAAATATCAATCCCAGTTTTGGATTACTTTAATTAACAAAAAAAAATGCATATAGCAGAGGATAGTTTCAATCTGCCTACCTCTGGGTTATGGGCCCAGCATGCTTCCATTTCAGTACTCTGCTGCACATGTAAGTTCAAGAGATCCTGAAGCACTCACTCATCATGGGAAAGTACCAATGTGTTTCTTCGTTGGTTGATGGAAGAAACATCTTACAAAAACTCTCCAGATTATTGACTTTTTAAAGTTTTTCTAGGAAACGTTTTAGATGAATGCTTATTAGCCTTTGTCAGTATGGACTTTTGCAAAGTGTCTCTGTGGCGCAATCAGTTAGTATGTACGGCTATTAACCAAAAGGTTGGTGGTTCAATCCCACCCAGGGACCTAATTGACCTTGTTATCAGATTTTGGTGATCTTTAAGTAGACAAGTCAAAATTTCAAACCCCCTGTTATGGTGTAGGGTACCTGGCCTTCTCTGATGTAATCAGAGTTAGATTTGATTCAGTGATTTTATAAAAACAGCTAGGAAGCACAATTTAGCAGTGGGTTGCAGAGAAAAAAAATATGCTGGCAGAAAAATCCAATTGAGTGATTAAACAGCTCTTTATTTTCTGGCTTTTTTTTTATGCTAACAAATTTGTTCTCTGAAAAGTGTCCACAAAGCCAAATCTCTGATTAACACCTTTGTAAGGATGGTTTTTCACCTATTACTAAATTAAACTTGCTTCATTGGAAAGGCAGCAAGATGCATCCTCATTTCAATGTCTACTGAAATAATACAGGTTGACACCAGGAAACATTAACGCCACTGCATCCTTGCTGCTTTCTCATGTGGAAGTCTGTTTAATGTGAAAACAAGGTGATATCTAATTAGCACACAGGTAAGGAATTAAGAAAATCTTTATTTAAGGGTGAAGATGTTTCTCACAAAATCGTTGCCCCAATGCATCATTGAAATTCAAGCTGGAAATATGATTTTAATATATCACTTGTACATTTTGTATTGCTCTTCTGGTGACAATGTAGTTTGTTTTTGTCAATTACCATTTTAATAATAGGGTAAAGAAAATGAAGTGGATTTTTGAAAGAAAACAATACTGTCAATATACTATTAAAACAAATTAAAATGGTAAAAGTTATTGTACTTTAAGTAAAAATAAAAGAGACAAAATATCAATCCCAGTTTTGGATTACTTTAATTAACAAAAAAAAATGCATATAGCAGAGGATAGTTTCAATCTGCCTACCTCTGGGTTATGGGCCCAGCATGCTTCCATTGCAGTACTCTGCTGCACATGTAAGTGCAAGAGATCCTGAAGCACTCACTCATCATGGGAAAGTACCAATGTGTTTCTTCGTTGGTTGATGGAAGAAACATCTTACAAAAACTCTCCAGATTATTGACTTTTTAAAGTTTTTCTAGGAAACGTTTTAGATGAATGCTTATTAGCCTTTGTCAGTATGGACTTTTGCAAAGTGTCTCTGTGGCGCAATCGGTTAGTATGTACGACTATTAACCATAAGGTTGGTGGTTCAATCCCACCCAGGGACCTAATTGACCTTGTTATCAGATTTTGGTGATCTTTAAGTAGACAAGTCAAAATTTCAAACCCCCTGTTATGGTGTAGGGTACCTGGCCTTCTCTGATGTAATCAGAGTTAGATTTGATTCAGTGATTTTATAAAAACAGCTAGGAAGCACAATTTAGCAGTGGGTTGCAGAGAAAAAAAATATGCTGGCAGAAAAATCCAATTGAGTGATTAAACAGCTCTTCATTTTCTGGCTTTATTTTTATGCTAAGAAATTTGTTCTCTGAAAAGTGTCCACAAAGCCAAGTCTCTGATTAACACCTTTGTAAGGATGGTTTTTCACCTATTACTAAATTAAACTTGCTTCATTGGAAAGGCAGCAAGATGCATCCTCATTTCAATGTCTACTAAAATAATACAAGTTGACACCAGGAAACATTAACGCCACTGCATCCTTGCTGCTTTCTCATGTGGAAGTCTATTTAATATGAAAACAAGGTGATATCTAATTAGCACACAGGTAAGGAATTAAGAAAATCTTTATTTAAGGGTGAAGATGATTCTCACAAAATCGTTGCCCCAATGCATCATTGAAATTCAAGCTGGAAATATGATTTTAATATATCACTTGTACATTTTGTATTGCTCTTCTGGTGACAATGTAGTTTGTTTTTGTCAATTACCATTTTAATAATAGGGTAAAGAAAATGAAGTGGATTTTTGAAAGAAAACAATACTGTCAATATACTATTAAAACAAATTAAAATGGTAAAAGTTATTGTACTTTAAGTAAAAATAAAAGAGACAAAATATCAATCCCAGTTTTGGATTACTTTAATTAACAAAAAAAAATGCATATAGCAGAGGATAGTTTCAATCTGCCTACCTCTGGGTTATGGGCCCAGCATGCTTCCATTGCAGTACTCTGCTGCACATGTAAGTGCAAGAGATCCTGAAGCACTCACTCATCATGGGAAAGTACCAATGTGTTTCTTCGTTGGTTGATGGAAGAAACATCTTACAAAAACTCTCCAGATTATTGACTTTTTAAAGTTTTTCTAGGAAACGTTTTAGATGAATGCTTATTAGCCTTTGTCAGTATGAACTTTTGCAAAGTGTCTCTGTGGCGCAATCAGTTAGTATGTATGGCTATTAACCAAAAGGTTGGTGGTTCAATCCCACCCAGGGACCTAATTGACCTTGTTATCAGATTTTGGTGATCTTTAAGTAGACAAGTCAAATTTCATACCCCCTGTTATGGTGTAGGGTACCTGGCCTTCTCTGATGTAATCAGAGTTAGATTTGATTCAGTGATTTTATAAAAACATCTAGGAAGCACAATTTAGCAGTGGGTTGCAGAGAAAAAGAAATATGCTGGCAAAAAAATCAAATTGCGTGATTAAACAGCTCTTCATTTTCTGGCTTTATTTTTATGCTAACAAATTTGTTCTCTGAAAAGTGTCCACAAAGCCAAGTCTCTGATTAACACCTTTGTAGGGATGGTTTTTCACCTATTACTAAATTAAACTTGCTTCATTGGAAAGGCAGCAAGATGCATCCTCATTTCAATGTCTACTGAAATAATACAGGTTGACACCAGGAAACATTAACGCCACTGCATCCTTGCTGCTTTCTCATGTGGAAGTCTGTTTAATGTGAAAACAAGGTGATATCTAATTAGCACACAGGTAAGAAATTACGAAAATCTTTATTTAAGGGTGAAGATGTTTCTCACAAAATTGTTGCCCCAATGCATCATTGAAATTCAAGCTGGAAAGATGATTTTAATATATCACTTGTACATTTTGTATTGCACTTCTGGTGACAATGTAGTTTTTTTTGTCAATTACCATTTTAATAATAGGGTAAAGAAAATTAAGTGGATTTTTGAAAGAAAACTATACTGTCAATATACTATTAAAACAAATTAAAATGGTAAAAGTTATTGTACTTTAAGTAAAAATAAAAGAGCAAAAATATCAATCCCAGTTTTGATTACTTAAATTAACAAAAAAAAATGCATATAGCAAAGGATAGTTTCAATCTGCCTACCTCTGGGTTATGGGTCCAGCATGCTTCCATTGCAGTACTCTGCTGCACATGTAAGTGCAAGAGATCCTGAAGCACTCACTCATCATGGGAAAGTACCAATGTGTTTATTCATTGGTTGATGGAAGAAACATCTTACAAAAACTCTCCAGATTATTGATTTTTTAATGTTTTTCTAGGAAACGTTCTAGATGTATGCTTATTAGCCTTTGTCAGTATGTACTTTTTGCAAAGTGTCTCTGTGGCGCAATCGGTTAGTGTGTTCGGCTATTAACCAAAAGGTTGGTAGTTCAATCCCACCCAGGGACGTAATTGACCTTGTGATCAGATTTTGGTGATATTTAAGTAGACAAGTCAAAATTTCAAACCCCCTCTTATTGTGTAGGGTACCTGGCCTTCTCTGATGTAATCAGAGTTAGATTTGATTCAGTGATTTTATAAAAACAGCTAGGAAGCACAATTTAGCAGTGGGTTGCAGAGAAAAAAAATATGCTGGCAGAAAAATCCAATTGAGTGATTAAACAGCTCTTTATTTTCTGGCTTTATTTTTATGCTAACAAATTTGTTCTCTGAAAAGTGTCCACAAAGCCAAGTCTCTGATTAACACCTTTGTAAGGATGGTTTTTCACCTATTACTAAATTAAACTTGCTTCATTGGAAAGGCAGCAAGATGCATCCTCATTTCAATGTCTACTGAAATAATACAGGTTGACACCAGGAAACATTAACGCCACTGCATCCTTGCTGCTTTCTCATGTGGAAGTCTGTTTAATGTGAAAACAAGGTGATATCTAATTAGCACACAGGTAAGGAATTAAGAAAATCTTTATTTAAGGGTGAAGATGTTTCTCACAAAATCGTTGCCCCAATGCATCATTGAAATTCAAGCTGGAAAGATGATTTTAATATATCACTTGTACATTTTGTATTGCTCTTCTGGTGACAATGTAGTTTGTTTTTGTCAATTACCATTTTAATAATAGGGTAAAGAAAATGAAGTGGATTTTTGAAAGAAAACAATACTGTCAATATACTATTAAAACAAATTAAAATGGTAAAAGTTATTGTACTTTAAGTAAAAATAAAAGAGCCAAAATATCAATCCCAGTTTTGGATTACTTTAATTAACAAACAAAAAAATGCATATAGCAGAGGATAGTTTCAATCTGCCTACCTCTGGGTTATGGGCCCAGCATGCTTCCATTGCTGTACTCTGCTGCACATGTAAGTGCAAGAGATCCTGAAGCACTCACTCATCATGGGAAAGTACCAATGTGTTTCTTCGTTGGTTGATAGAAGAAACATTTTACAAAAACTCTCCAGATTATTGACTTTTTTAAGTTTTTCTAGGAAACGTTTTAGATGAACGCTTATTAGCCTTTGTCAGTATGAACTTTTGCAAAGTGTCTCTGTGGTGCAATCAGTTAGTATGTACGGCTATTAACCAAAAGGTTGGTGGTTCAATCCCACCCAGGGACCTAATTGACCTTGTTATCAGATTTTGGTGATCTTTAAGTAGACAAGTCAAATTTCATACCCCCTGTTATGGTGTAGGGTACCTGGCCTTCTCTGATGTAATCAGAGTTAGATTTGATTCAGTGATTTTATAAAAACATCTAGGAAGCACAATTTAGCAGTGGGTTGCAGAGAAAAAGAAATATGCTGGCAAAAAAATCAAATTGCGTGATTAAACAGCTCTTCATTTTCTGGCTTTATTTTTATGCTAACAAATTTGTTCTCTGAAAAGTGTCCACAAAGCCAAGTCTCTGATTAACACCTTTGTAGGGATGGTTTTTCACCTATTACTAAATTAAACTTGCTTCATTGGAAAGGCAGCAAGATGCATCCTCATTTCAATGTCTACTGAAATAATACAGGTTGACACCAGGAAACATTAACGCCACTGCATCCTTGCTGCTTTCTCATGTGGAAGTCTGTTTAATGTGAAAACAAGGTGATATCTAATTAGCACACAGGTAAGGAATTAAGAAAATCTTTATTTAAGGGTGAAGATGTTTCTCACAAAATCGTTGACCCAATGCATCATTGAAATTCAAGCTGGAAAGATGATTTTAATATATCACTTGTACATTTTGTATTGCTCTTCTGGTGACAATGTAGTTTGTTTTTGTCAATTACCATTTTAATAATAGGGTAAAGAAAATGAAGTGGATTTTTGAAAGAAAACAATACTGTCAATATACTATTAAAACAAATTAAAATGGTAAAAGTTATTGTACTTTAAGTAAAAATAAAAGAGACAAAATATCAATCCCAGTTTTGGATTACTTTAATTAACAAAAAAAAATGCATATAGCAGAGGATAGTTTCAATCTGCCTACCTCTGGGTTATGGGCCCAGCATGCTTCCATTTCAGTACTCTGCTGCACATGTAAGTTCAAGAGATCCTGAAGCACTCACTCATCATGGGAAAGTACCAATGTGTTTCTTCGTTGGTTGATGGAAGAAACATCTTACAAAAACTCTCCAGATTATTGACTTTTTAAAGTTTTTCTAGGAAACGTTTTAGATGAATGCTTATTAGCCTTTGTCAGTATGGACTTTTGCAAAGTGTCTCTGTGGCGCAATCAGTTAGTATGTACGGCTATTAACCAAAAGGTTGGTGGTTCAATCCCACCCAGGGACCTAATTGACCTTGTTATCAGATTTTGGTGATCTTTAAGTAGACAAGTCAAAATTTCAAACCCCCTGTTATGGTGTAGGGTACCTGGCCTTCTCTGATGTAATCAGAGTTAGATTTGATTCAGTGATTTTATAAAAACAGCTAGGAAGCACAATTTAGCAGTGGGTTGCAGAGAAAAAAAATATGCTGGCAGAAAAATCCAATTGAGTGATTAAACAGCTCTTTATTTTCTGGCTTTTTTTTTATGCTAACAAATTTGTTCTCTGAAAAGTGTCCACAAAGCCAAATCTCTGATTAACACCTTTGTAAGGATGGTTTTTCACCTATTACTAAATTAAACTTGCTTCATTGGAAAGGCAGCAAGATGCATCCTCATTTCAATGTCTACTGAAATAATACAGGTTGACACCAGGAAACATTAACGCCACTGCATCCTTGCTGCTTTCTCATGTGGAAGTCTGTTTAATGTGAAAACAAGGTGATATCTAATTAGCACACAGGTAAGGAATTAAGAAAATCTTTATTTAAGGGTGAAGATGTTTCTCACAAAATCGTTGCCCCAATGCATCATTGAAATTCAAGCTGGAAATATGATTTTAATATATCACTTGTACATTTTGTATTGCTCTTCTGGTGACAATGTAGTTTGTTTTTGTCAATTACCATTTTAATAATAGGGTAAAGAAAATGAAGTGGATTTTTGAAAGAAAACAATACTGTCAATATACTATTAAAACAAATTAAAATGGTAAAAGTTATTGTACTTTAAGTAAAAATAAAAGAGACAAAATATCAATCCCAGTTTTGGATTACTTTAATTAACAAAAAAAAAATGCATATAGCAGAGGATAGTTTCAATCTGCCTACCTCTGGGTTATGGGCCCAGCATGCTTCCATTGCAGTACTCTGCTGCACATGTAAGTGCAAGAGATCCTGAAGCACTCACTCATCATGGGAAAGTACCAATGTGTTTCTTCGTTGGTTGATGGAAGAAACATCTTACAAAAACTCTCCAGATTATTGACTTGTTAAAGTTTTTCTAGGAAACGTTTTAGATGAATGCTTATTAGCCTTTGTCAGTATGGACTTTTGCAAAGTGTCTCTGTGGCGCAATCGGTTAGTATGTACGGCTATTAACCATTAGGTTGGTGGTTCAATCCCACCCAGGGACCTAATTGACCTTGTTATCAGATTTTGGTGATCTTTAAGTAGACAAGTCAAAATTTCAAACCCCCTGTTATGGTGTAGGGTACCTGGCCTTCTCTGATGTAATCAGAGTTAGATTTGATTCAGTGATTTTATAAAAACAGCTAGGAAGCACAATTTAGCAGTGGGTTGCAGAAAAAAAAAATATGCTGGCAGAAAAATCCAATTGAGTGATTAAACAGCTCTTCATTTTCTGGCTTTATTTTTATGCTAACAAATTTGTTCTCTGAAAAGTGTCCACAAAGCCAAGTCTCTGATTAACACCTTAGTAAGGATGGTTTTTCACCTATTACTAAATTAAACTTGCTTCATTGGAAAGGCAGCAAGATGCATCCTCATTTCAATGTCTACTGAAATAATACAGGTTGACACCAGGAAACATTAACGCCACTGCATCCTTGCTGCTTTCTCATGTGGAAGTCTGTTTAATGTGAAAACAAGGTGATATCTAATTAGCACACAGGTAAGGAATTAAGAAAATCTTTATTTAAGGGTGAAGATGTTTCTCACAAAATCGTTGCCCCAATGCATCATTGAAATTCAAGCTGGAAAGATGATTTTAATATATCACTTGTACATTTTGTATTGCTCTTCTGGTGACAATGTAGTTTGTTTTTGTCAATTACCATTTTAATAATAGGGTAAAGAAAATGAAGTGGATTTTTGAAAGAAAACAATACTGTCAATATACTATTAAAACAAATTAAAATGGTAAAAGTTATTGTACTTTAAGTAAAAATAAAAGAGCCAAAATATCAATCCCAGTTTTGGATTACTTTAATTAACAAAAAAAAATGCATATAGCAGAGGATAGTTTCAATCTGCCTACCTCTGGGTTATGGGCCCAGCATGCTTCCATTGCAGTACTCTGCTGCACATGTAAGTGCAAGAGATCCTGAAGCACTCACTCATCATGGGAAAGTACCAATGTGTTTCTTCGTTGGTTGATGGAAGAAACATCTTACAAAAACTCTCCAGATTATTGACTTTTTAAAGTTTTTCTAGGAAACGTTTTAGATGAATGCTTATTAGCCTTTGTCAGTATGAACTTTTGCAAAGTGTTTCTGTGGCGCAATCAGTTAGTATGTATGGCTATTAACCAAAAGGTTGGTGGTTCAATCCCACCCAGGGACCTAATTGACCTTGTTATCAGATTTTGGTGATCTTTAAGTAGACAAGTCAAATTTCATACCCCCTGTTATGGTGTAGGGTACCTGGCCTTCTCTGATGTAATCAGAGTTAGATTTGATTCAGTGATTTTATAAAAACATCTAGGAAGCACAATTTAGCAGTGGGTTGCAGAGAAAAAGAAATATGCTGGCAAAAAAATCAAATTGCGTGATTAAACAGCTCTTCATTTTCTGGCTTTATTTTTATGCTAACAAATTTGTTCTCTGAAAAGTGTCCACAAAGCCAAGTCTCTGATTAACACCTTTGTAGGGATGGTTTTTCACCTATTACTAAATTAAACTTGCTTCATTGGAAAGGCAGCAAGATGCATCCTCATTTCAATGTCTACTGAAATAATACAGGTTGACACCAGGAAACATTAACGCCACTGCATCCTTGCTGCTTTCTCATGTGGAAGTCTGTTTAATGTGAAAACAAGGTGATATCTAATTAGCACACAGGTAAGAAATTACGAAAATCTTTATTTAAGGGTGAAGATGTTTCTCACAAAATTGTTGCCCCAATGCATCATTGAAATTCAAGCTGGAAAGATGATTTTAATATATCACTTGTACATTTTGTATTGCACTTCTGGTGACAATGTAGTTTTTTTTGTCAATTACCATTTTAATAATAGGGTAAAGAAAATTAAGTGGATTTTTGAAAGAAAACTATACTGTCAATATACTATTAAAACAAATTAAAATGGTAAAAGTTATTGTACTTTAAGTAAAAATAAAAGAGCAAAAATATCAATCCCAGTTTTGATTACTTAAATTAACAAAAAAAATGCATATAGCAAAGGATAGTTTCAATCTGCCTACCTCTGGGTTATGGGTCCAGCATGCTTCCATTGCAGTACTCTGCTGCACATGTAAGTGCAAGAGATCCTGAAGCACTCACTCATCATGGGAAAGTACCAATGTGTTTATTCATTGGTTGATGGAAGAAACATCTTACAAAAACTCTCCAGATTATTGATTTTTTAATGTTTTTCTAGGAAACGTTCTAGATGTATGCTTATTAGCCTTTGTCAGTATGTACTTTTTGCAAAGTGTCTCTGTGGCGCAATCGGTTAGTGTGTTCGGCTATTAACCAAAAGGTTGGTGGTTCAATCCCACCCAGGGACGTAATTGACCTTGTGATCAGATTTTGGTGATATTTAAGTAGACAAGTCAAAATTTCAAACCCCCTCTTATTGTGTAGGGTACCTGGCCTTCTCTGATGTAATCAGAGTTAGATTTGATTCAGTGATTTTATAAAAAACAGCTAGGAAGCACAATTTAGCAGTGGGTTGCAGAGAAAAAAAATATGCTGGCAGAAAAATCCAATCGAGTGATTAGACAGCTCTTCATTTTCTCGCTTTTTTTTATGCTAACAAATTTGTTCTCTGAAAAGTGTCCACAAAGCCAAGTCTCTGATTAACACCTTTGTAAGGATGGTTTTTCACCTATTACTAAATTAAACTTGCTTCATTGGAAAGGCAGCAAGATGCATCCTCATTTCAATGTCTACTGAAATAATACAAGTTGACACCAGGAAACATTAACGCCACTGCATCCTGTCTGCTTTCTCATGTGGAAGTCTGTTTAATGTGAAAACAAGGTGATATCTAATTAGCACACAGGTAAGGAATTAAGAAAATCTTTATTTAAGGGTGAAGATGTTTCTCACAAAATTGTTGACCCAATGCATCATTGAAATTCAAGCTGGAAAGATGATTTTAATATATCACTTGTACATTTTGTATTGCTCTTCTGGTGACAATGTAGTTTGTTTTTGTCAATTACCATTTTAATAATAGGGTAAAGAAAATGAAGTGGATTTTTGAAAGAAAACAATACTGTCAATATACTATTAAAACAAATTAAAATGGTAAAAGTTATTGTACTTTAAGTAAAAATAAAAGAGACAAAATATCAATCCCAGTTTTGGATTACTTTAATTAACAAAAAAAAATGCATATAGCAGAGGATAGTTTCAATCTGCCTACCTCTGGGTTATGGGCCCAGCATGCTTCCATTGCAGTACTCTGCTGCACATGTAAGTTCAAGAGATCCTGAAGCACTCACTCATCATGGGAAAGTACCAATGTGTTTCTTCGTTGGTTGATGGAAGAAACATCTTACAAAAACTCTCCAGATTATTGACTTTTTAAAGTTTTTCTAGGAAACGTTTTAGATGAATGCTTATTATCCTTTGTCAGTATGGACTTTTGCAAAGTGTCTCTGTGGCGCAATCAGTTAGTATGTATGGCTATTAACCAAAAGGTTGGTGGTTCAATCCCACCCAGAGACCTAATTGACCTTGTTATCAGATTTTGGTGATCTTTAAGTAGACAAGTCAAAATTTCAAACCCCCTGTTATGGTGTAGGGTACCTGGCCTTCTCTGATGTAATCAGAGTTAGATTTGATTCAGTGATTTTATAAAAACAGCTAGGAAGCACAATTTAGCAGTGGGTTGCAGAGAAAAAAAATATGCTGGCAGAAAAATCCAATTGAGTGATTAAACAGCTCTTTATTTTCTGGCTTTATTTTTATGCTAACAAATTTGTTCTCTGAAAAGTGTCCACAAAGCCAAGTCTCTGATTAACACCTTTGTAAGGATGGTTTTTCACCTATTACTAAATTAAACTTGCTTCATTGGAAAGGCAGCAAGATGCATCCTCATTTCAATGTCTACTGAAATAATACAGGTTGACACCAGGAAACATTAACGCCACTGCATCCTTGCTGCTTTCTCATGTGGAAGTCTGTTTAATGTGAAAACAAGGTGATATCTAATTAGCACACAGGTAAGGAATTAAGAAAATCTTTATTTAAGGGTGAAGATGTTTCTCACAAAATCGTTGCCCCAATGCATCATTGAAATTCAAGCTGGAAAGATGATTTTAATATATCACTTGTACATTTTGTATTGCTCTTCTGGTGACAATGTAGTTTGTTTTTTTCAATTACCATTTTAATAATAGGGTAAAGAAAATGAAGTGGATTTTTGAAAGAAAACAATACTGTCAATATACTATTAAAACAAATTAAAATGGTAAAAGTTATTGTACTTTAAGTAAAAATAAAAGAGCCAAAATATCAATCCCAGTTTTGGATTACTTTAATTAACAAACAAAAAAATGCATATAGCAGAGGATAGTTTCAATCTGCCTACCTCTGGGTTATGGGCCCAGCATGCTTCCATTGCTGTACTCTGCTGCACATGTAAGTGCAAGAGATCCTGAAGCACTCACTCATCATGGGAAAGTACCAATGTGTTTCTTCGTTGGTTGATAGAAGAAACATTTTACAAAAACTCTCCAGATTATTGACTTTTTTAAGTTTTTCTAGGAAACGTTTTAGATGAACGCTTATTAGCCTTTGTCAGTATGAACTTTTGCAAAGTGTCTCTGTGGCGCAATCAGTTAGTATGTACGGCTATTAACCAAAAGGTTGGTGGTTCAATCCCACCCAGGGACCTAATTGACCTTGTTATCAGATTTTGGTGATCTTTAAGTAGACAAGTCAAATTTCATACCCCCTGTTATGGTGTAGGGTACCTGGCCTTCTCTGATGTAATCAGAGTTAGATTTGATTCAGTGATTTTATAAAAACATCTAGGAAGCACAATTTAGCAGTGGGTTGCAGAGAAAAAAAATATGCTGGCAGAAAAATCCAATTGAGTGATTAAACAGCTCTTCATTTTCTGGCTTTATTTTTATGCTAACAAATTTGTTCTCTGAAAAGTGTCCACAAAGCCAAGTCTCTGATTAACACCTTTGTAAGGATGGTTTTTCACCTATTACTAAATTAAACTTGCTTCATTGGAAAGGCAGCAAGATGCATCCTCATTTCAATGTCTACTGAAATAATACAAGTTGACACCAGGAAACATTAACGCCACTGCATCCTTGCTGCTTTCTCATGTGGAAGTCTGTTTAATATGAAAACAAGGTGATATCTAATTAGCACACAGGTAAGGAATTAAGAAAATCTTTATTTAAGGGTGAAGATGTTTCTCACAAAATCGTTGCCCCAATGCATCATTGAAATTCAAGCTGGAAAGATGATTTTAATATATCACTTGTACATTTTGTATTGCTCTTCTGGTGACAATGTAGTTTGTTTTTGTCAATTACCATTTTAATAATAGGGTAAAGAAAATGAAGTGGATTTTTGAAAGAAAACAATACTGTCAATATACTATTAAAACAAATTAAAATGGTAAAAGTTATTGTACTTTAAGTAAAAATAAAAGAGACAAAATATCAATCCCAGTTTTGGATTACTTTAATTAACAAAAAAAAATGCATATAGCAGAGGATAGTTTCAATCTGCCTACCTCTGGGTTATGGGCCCAGCATGCTTCCATTTCAGTACTCTGCTGCACATGTAAGTTCAAGAGATCCTGAAGCACTCACTCATCATGGGAAAGTACCAATGTGTTTCTTCGTTGGTTGATGGAAGAAACATCTTACAAAAACTCTCCAGATTATTGACTTTTTAAAGTTTTTCTAGGAAACGTTTTAGATGAATGCTTATTAGCCTTTGTCAGTATGGACTTTTGCAAAGTGTCTCTGTGGCGCAATCAGTTAGTATGTACGGCTATTAACCAAAAGGTTGGTGGTTCAATCCCACCCAGGGACCTAATTGACCTTGTTATCAGATTTTGGTGATCTTTAAGTAGACAAGTCAAAATTTCAAACCCCCTGTTATGGTGTAGGGTACCTGGCCTTCTCTGATGTAATCAGAGTTAGATTTGATTCAGTGATTTTATAAAAACAGCTAGGAAGCACAATTTAGCAGTGGGTTGCAGAGAAAAAAAATATGCTGGCAGAAAAATCCAATTGAGTGATTAAACAGCTCTTTATTTTCTGGCTTTTTTTTTATGCTAACAAATTTGTTCTCTGAAAAGTGTCCACAAAGCCAAATCTCTGATTAACACCTTTGTAAGGATGGTTTTTCACCTATTACTAAATTAAACTTGCTTCATTGGAAAGGCAGCAAGATGCATCCTCATTTCAATGTCTACTGAAATAATACAGGTTGACACCAGGAAACATTAACGCCACTGCATCCTTGCTGCTTTCTCATGTGGAAGTCTGTTTAATGTGAAAACAAGGTGATATCTAATTAGCACACAGGTAAGGAATTAAGAAAATCTTTATTTAAGGGTGAAGATGTTTCTCACAAAATCGTTGCCCCAATGCATCATTGAAATTCAAGCTGGAAATATGATTTTAATATATCACTTGTACATTTTGTATTGCTCTTCTGGTGACAATGTAGTTTGTTTTTGTCAATTACCATTTTAATAATAGGGTAAAGAAAATGAAGTGGATTTTTGAAAGAAAACAATACTGTCAATATACTATTAAAACAAATTAAAATGGTAAAAGTTATTGTACTTTAAGTAAAAATAAAAGAGACAAAATATCAATCCCAGTTTTGGATTACTTTAATTAACAAAAAAAAATGCATATAGCAGAGGATAGTTTCAATCTGCCTACCTCTGGGTTATGGGCCCAGCATGCTTCCATTGCAGTACTCTGCTGCACATGTAAGTGCAAGAGATCCTGAAGCACTCACTCATCATGGGAAAGTACCAATGTGTTTCTTCGTTGGTTGATGGAAGAAACATCTTACAAAAACTCTCCAGATTATTGACTTTTTAAAGTTTTTCTAGGAAACGTTTTAGATGAATGCTTATTAGCCTTTGTCAGTATGGACTTTTGCAAAGTGTCTCTGTGGCGCAATCGGTTAGTATGTACGACTATTAACCATAAGGTTGGTGGTTCAATCCCACCCAGGGACCTAATTGACCTTGTTATCAGATTTTGGTGATCTTTAAGTAGACAAGTCAAAATTTCAAACCCCCTGTTATGGTGTAGGGTACCTGGCCTTCTCTGATGTAATCAGAGTTAGATTTGATTCAGTGATTTTATAAAAACAGCTAGGAAGCACAATTTAGCAGTGGGTTGCAGAGAAAAAAAATATGCTGGCAGAAAAATCCAATTGAGTGATTAAACAGCTCTTCATTTTCTGGCTTTATTTTTATGCTAAGAAATTTGTTCTCTGAAAAGTGTCCACAAAGCCAAGTCTCTGATTAACACCTTTGTAAGGATGGTTTTTCACCTATTACTAAATTAAACTTGCTTCATTGGAAAGGCAGCAAGATGCATCCTCATTTCAATGTCTACTAAAATAATACAAGTTGACACCAGGAAACATTAACGCCACTGCATCCTTGCTGCTTTCTCATGTGGAAGTCTATTTAATATGAAAACAAGGTGATATCTAATTAGCACACAGGTAAGGAATTAAGAAAATCTTTATTTAAGGGTGAAGATGTTTCTCACAAAATCGTTGCCCCAATGCATCATTGAAATTCAAGCTGGAAATATGATTTTAATATATCACTTGTACATTTTGTATTGCTCTTCTGGTGACAATGTAGTTTGTTTTTGTCAATTACCATTTTAATAATAGGGTAAAGAAAATGAAGTGGATTTTTGAAAGAAAACAATACTGTCAATATACTATTAAAACAAATTAAAATGGTAAAAGTTATTGTACTTTAAGTAAAAATAAAAGAGACAAAATATCAATCCCAGTTTTGGATTACTTTAATTAACAAAAAAAAATGCATATAGCAGAGGATAGTTTCAATCTGCCTACCTCTGGGTTATGGGCCCAGCATGCTTCCATTGCAGTACTCTGCTGCACATGTAAGTGCAAGAGATCCTGAAGCACTCACTCATCATGGGAAAGTACCAATGTGTTTCTTCGTTGGTTGATGGAAGAAACATCTTACAAAAACTCTCCAGATTATTGACTTTTTAAAGTTTTTCTAGGAAACGTTTTAGATGAATGCTTATTAGCCTTTGTCAGTATGAACTTTTGCAAAGTGTCTCTGTGGCGCAATCAGTTAGTATGTATGGCTATTAACCAAAAGGTTGGTGGTTCAATCCCACCCAGGGACCTAATTGACCTTGTTATCAGATTTTGGTGATCTTTAAGTAGACAAGTCAAATTTCATACCCCCTGTTATGGTGTAGGGTACCTGGCCTTCTCTGATGTAATCAGAGTTAGATTTGATTCAGTGATTTTATAAAAACATCTAGGAAGCACAATTTAGCAGTGGGTTGCAGAGAAAAAGAAATATGCTGGCAAAAAAATCAAATTGCGTGATTAAACAGCTCTTCATTTTCTGGCTTTATTTTTATGCTAACAAATTTGTTCTCTGAAAAGTGTCCACAAAGCCAAGTCTCTGATTAACACCTTTGTAGGGATGGTTTTTCACCTATTACTAAATTAAACTTGCTTCATTGGAAAGGCAGCAAGATGCATCCTCATTTCAATGTCTACTGAAATAATACAGGTTGACACCAGGAAACATTAACGCCACTGCATCCTTGCTGCTTTCTCATGTGGAAGTCTGTTTAATGTGAAAACAAGGTGATATCTAATTAGCACACAGGTAAGAAATTACGAAAATCTTTATTTAAGGGTGAAGATGTTTCTCACAAAATTGTTGCCCCAATGCATCATTGAAATTCAAGCTGGAAAGATGATTTTAATATATCACTTGTACATTTTGTATTGCACTTCTGGTGACAATGTAGTTTTTTTTGTCAATTACCATTTTAATAATAGGGTAAAGAAAATTAAGTGGATTTTTGAAAGAAAACTATACTGTCAATATACTATTAAAACAAATTAAAATGGTAAAAGTTATTGTACTTTAAGTAAAAATAAAAGAGCAAAAATATCAATCCCAGTTTTGATTACTTAAATTAACAAAAAAAAATGCATATAGCAAAGGATAGTTTCAATCTGCCTACCTCTGGGTTATGGGTCCAGCATGCTTCCATTGCAGTACTCTGCTGCACATGTAAGTGCAAGAGATCCTGAAGCACTCACTCATCATGGGAAAGTACCAATGTGTTTATTCATTGGTTGATGGAAGAAACATCTTACAAAAACTCTCCAGATTATTGATTTTTTAATGTTTTTCTAGGAAACGTTCTAGATGTATGCTTATTAGCCTTTGTCAGTATGTACTTTTTGCAAAGTGTCTCTGTGGCGCAATCGGTTAGTGTGTTCGGCTATTAACCAAAAGGTTGGTAGTTCAATCCCACCCAGGGACGTAATTGACCTTGTGATCAGATTTTGGTGATATTTAAGTAGACAAGTCAAAATTTCAAACCCCCTCTTATTGTGTAGGGTACCTGGCCTTCTCTGATGTAATCAGAGTTAGATTTGATTCAGTGATTTTATAAAAACAGCTAGGAAGCACAATTTAGCAGTGGGTTGCAGAGAAAAAAAATATGCTGGCAGAAAAATCCAATTGAGTGATTAAACAGCTCTTTATTTTCTGGCTTTATTTTTATGCTAACAAATTTGTTCTCTGAAAAGTGTCCACAAAGCCAAGTCTCTGATTAACACCTTTGTAAGGATGGTTTTTCACCTATTACTAAATTAAACTTGCTTCATTGGAAAGGCAGCAAGATGCATCCTCATTTCAATGTCTACTGAAATAATACAGGTTGACACCAGGAAACATTAACGCCACTGCATCCTTGCTGCTTTCTCATGTGGAAGTCTGTTTAATGTGAAAACAAGGTGATATCTAATTAGCACACAGGTAAGGAATTAAGAAAATCTTTATTTAAGGGTGAAGATGTTTCTCACAAAATCGTTGCCCCAATGCATCATTGAAATTCAAGCTGGAAAGATGATTTTAATATATCACTTGTACATTTTGTATTGCTCTTCTGGTGACAATGTAGTTTGTTTTTGTCAATTACCATTTTAATAATAGGGTAAAGAAAATGAAGTGGATTTTTGAAAGAAAACAATACTGTCAATATACTATTAAAACAAATTAAAATGGTAAAAGTTATTGTACTTTAAGTAAAAATAAAAGAGCCAAAATATCAATCCCAGTTTTGGATTACTTTAATTAACAAACAAAAAAATGCATATAGCAGAGGATAGTTTCAATCTGCCTACCTCTGGGTTATGGGCCCAGCATGCTTCCATTGCTGTACTCTGCTGCACATGTAAGTGCAAGAGATCCTGAAGCACTCACTCATCATGGGAAAGTACCAATGTGTTTCTTCGTTGGTTGATAGAAGAAACATTTTACAAAAACTCTCCAGATTATTGACTTTTTTAAGTTTTTCTAGGAAACGTTTTAGATGAACGCTTATTAGCCTTTGTCAGTATGAACTTTTGCAAAGTGTCTCTGTGGTGCAATCAGTTAGTATGTACGGCTATTAACCAAAAGGTTGGTGGTTCAATCCCACCCAGGGACCTAATTGACCTTGTTATCAGATTTTGGTGATCTTTAAGTAGACAAGTCAAATTTCATACCCCCTGTTATGGTGTAGGGTACCTGGCCTTCTCTGATGTAATCAGAGTTAGATTTGATTCAGTGATTTTATAAAAACATCTAGGAAGCACAATTTAGCAGTGGGTTGCAGAGAAAAAGAAATATGCTGGCAAAAAAATCAAATTGCGTGATTAAACAGCTCTTCATTTTCTGGCTTTATTTTTATGCTAACAAATTTGTTCTCTGAAAAGTGTCCACAAAGCCAAGTCTCTGATTAACACCTTTGTAGGGATGGTTTTTCACCTATTACTAAATTAAACTTGCTTCATTGGAAAGGCAGCAAGATGCATCCTCATTTCAATGTCTACTGAAATAATACAGGTTGACACCAGGAAACATTAACGCCACTGCATCCTTGCTGCTTTCTCATGTGGAAGTCTGTTTAATGTGAAAACAAGGTGATATCTAATTAGCACACAGGTAAGGAATTAAGAAAATCTTTATTTAAGGGTGAAGATGTTTCTCACAAAATCGTTGACCCAATGCATCATTGAAATTCAAGCTGGAAAGATGATTTTAATATATCACTTGTACATTTTGTATTGCTCTTCTGGTGACAATGTAGTTTGTTTTTGTCAATTACCATTTTAATAATAGGGTAAAGAAAATGAAGTGGATTTTTGAAAGAAAACAATACTGTCAATATACTATTAAAACAAATTAAAATGGTAAAAGTTATTGTACTTTAAGTAAAAATAAAAGAGACAAAATATCAATCCCAGTTTTGGATTACTTTAATTAACAAAAAAAAATGCATATAGCAGAGGATAGTTTCAATCTGCCTACCTCTGGGTTATGGGCCCAGCATGCTTCCATTTCAGTACTCTGCTGCACATGTAAGTTCAAGAGATCCTGAAGCACTCACTCATCATGGGAAAGTACCAATGTGTTTCTTCGTTGGTTGATGGAAGAAACATCTTACAAAAACTCTCCAGATTATTGACTTTTTAAAGTTTTTCTAGGAAACGTTTTAGATGAATGCTTATTAGCCTTTGTCAGTATGGACTTTTGCAAAGTGTCTCTGTGGCGCAATCAGTTAGTATGTACGGCTATTAACCAAAAGGTTGGTGGTTCAATCCCACCCAGGGACCTAATTGACCTTGTTATCAGATTTTGGTGATCTTTAAGTAGACAAGTCAAAATTTCAAACCCCCTGTTATGGTGTAGGGTACCTGGCCTTCTCTGATGTAATCAGAGTTAGATTTGATTCAGTGATTTTATAAAAACAGCTAGGAAGCACAATTTAGCAGTGGGTTGCAGAGAAAAAAAATATGCTGGCAGAAAAATCCAATTGAGTGATTAAACAGCTCTTTATTTTCTGGCTTTTTTTTTATGCTAACAAATTTGTTCTCTGAAAAGTGTCCACAAAGCCAAATCTCTGATTAACACCTTTGTAAGGATGGTTTTTCACCTATTACTAAATTAAACTTGCTTCATTGGAAAGGCAGCAAGATGCATCCTCATTTCAATGTCTACTGAAATAATACAGGTTGACACCAGGAAACATTAACGCCACTGCATCCTTGCTGCTTT
This sequence comes from Pseudophryne corroboree, assembly GCF_028390025.1. Lineage (NCBI taxonomy): Eukaryota > Metazoa > Chordata > Amphibia > Anura > Myobatrachidae > Pseudophryne > Pseudophryne corroboree. The sequence goes on along the minus strand of NW_026970397.1, from coordinate 180,621 downwards.
CTCATGTGGAAGTCTGTTTAATGTGAAAACAAGGTGATATCTAATTAGCACACAGGTAAGGAATTAAGAAAATCTTTATTTAAGGGTGAAGATGTTTCTCACAAAATCGTTGCCCCAATGCATCATTGAAATTCAAGCTGGAAATATGATTTTAATATATCACTTGTACATTTTGTATTGCTCTTCTGGTGACAATGTAGTTTGTTTTTGTCAATTACCATTTTAATAATAGGGTAAAGAAAATGAAGTGGATTTTTGAAAGAAAACAATACTGTCAATATACTATTAAAACAAATTAAAATGGTAAAAGTTATTGTACTTTAAGTAAAAATAAAAGAGACAAAATATCAATCCCAGTTTTGGATTACTTTAATTAACAAAAAAAAAATGCATATAGCAGAGGATAGTTTCAATCTGCCTACCTCTGGGTTATGGGCCCAGCATGCTTCCATTGCAGTACTCTGCTGCACATGTAAGTGCAAGAGATCCTGAAGCACTCACTCATCATGGGAAAGTACCAATGTGTTTCTTCGTTGGTTGATGGAAGAAACATCTTACAAAAACTCTCCAGATTATTGACTTGTTAAAGTTTTTCTAGGAAACGTTTTAGATGAATGCTTATTAGCCTTTGTCAGTATGGACTTTTGCAAAGTGTCTCTGTGGCGCAATCGGTTAGTATGTACGGCTATTAACCATTAGGTTGGTGGTTCAATCCCACCCAGGGACCTAATTGACCTTGTTATCAGATTTTGGTGATCTTTAAGTAGACAAGTCAAAATTTCAAACCCCCTGTTATGGTGTAGGGTACCTGGCCTTCTCTGATGTAATCAGAGTTAGATTTGATTCAGTGATTTTATAAAAACAGCTAGGAAGCACAATTTAGCAGTGGGTTGCAGAAAAAAAAAAATATGCTGGCAGAAAAATCCAATTGAGTGATTAAACAGCTCTTCATTTTCTGGCTTTATTTTTATGCTAACAAATTTGTTCTCTGAAAAGTGTCCACAAAGCCAAGTCTCTGATTAACACCTTAGTAAGGATGGTTTTTCACCTATTACTAAATTAAACTTGCTTCATTGGAAAGGCAGCAAGATGCATCCTCATTTCAATGTCTACTAAAATAATACAAGTTGACACCAGGAAACATTAACGCCACTGCATCCTTGCTGCTTTCTCATGTGGAAGTCTATTTAATATGAAAACAAGGTGATATCTAATTAGCACACAGGTAAGGAATTAAGAAAATCTTTATTTAAGGGTGAAGATGTTTCTCACAAAATCGTTGCCCCAATGCATCATTGAAATTCAAGCTGGAAATATGATTTTAATATATCACTTGTACATTTTGTATTGCTCTTCTGGTGACAATGTAGTTTGTTTTTGTCAATTACCATTTTAATAATAGGGTAAAGAAAATGAAGTGGATTTTTGAAAGAAAACAATACTGTCAATATACTATTAAAACAAATTAAAATGGTAAAAGTTATTGTACTTTAAGTAAAAATAAAAGAGACAAAATATCAATCCCAGTTTTGGATTACTTTAATTAACAAAAAAAATGCATATAGCAGAGGATAGTTTCAATCTGCCTACCTCTGGGTTATGGGCCCAGCATGCTTCCATTGCAGTACTCTGCTGCACATGTAAGTTCAAGAGATCCTGAAGCACTCACTCATCATGGGAAAGTACCAATGTGTTTCTTCGTTGGTTAATGGAAGAAACATCTTACAAAAACTCTCCAGATTATTGACTTTTTAAAGTTTTTCTAGGAAACATTTTAGATGAATGCTTATTAGCCTTTGTCAGTATGGACTTTTGCAAAGTGTCTCTGTGGCGCAATCAGTTAGTATGTACGGCTATTAACCAAAAGGTTGGTGGTTCAATCGCACCCAGGGACCTAATTGACCTTGTTATCAGATTTTGGTGATCTTTAAGTAGACAAGTCAAAATTTCAAACCCCCTGTTATGGTGTAGGGTACCTGGCCTTCTCTGATGTAATCAGAGTTAGATTTGATTCAGTGATTTTATAAAAACAGCTAGGAAGCACTATTTAGCAGTGGGTTGCAGAGAAAAAAAATATGCTGGCAGAAAAATCCAATTGAGTGATTAAACAGCTCTTTATTTTCTGGCTTTATTTTTATGCTAACAAATTTGTTCTCTGAAAAGTGTCCACAAAGCCAAGTCTCTGATTAACACCTTTGTAAGGATGGTTTTTCACCTATTACTAAATTAAACTTGCTTCATTGGAAAGGCAGCAAGATGCATCCTCATTTCAATGTCTACTGAAATAATACAGGTTGACACCAGGAAACATTAACGCCACTGCATCCTTGCTGCTTTCTCATGTGGAAGTCTGTTTAATGTGAAAACAAGGTGATATCTAATTAGCACACAGGTAAGGAATTAAGAAAATCTTTATTTAAGGGTGAAGATGTTTCTCACAAAATCGTTGCCCCAATGCATCATTGAAATTCAAGCTGGAAAGATGATTTTAATATATCACTTGTACATTTTGTATTGCTCTTCTGGTGACAATGTAGTTTGTTTTTGTCAATTACCATTTTAATAATAGGGTAAAGAAAATGAAGTGGATTTTTGAAAGAAAACAATACTGTCAATATACTATTAAAACAAATTAAAATGGTAAAAGTTATTGTACTTTAAGTAAAAATAAAAGAGCCAAAATATCAATCCCAGTTTTGGATTACTTTAATTAACAAACAAAAAAATGCATATAGCAGAGGATAGTTTCAATCTGCCTACCTCTGGGTTATGGGCCCAGCATGCTTCCATTGCTGTACTCTGCTGCACATGTAAGTGCAAGAGATCCTGAAGCACTCACTCATCATGGGAAAGTACCAATGTGTTTCTTCGTTGGTTGATAGAAGAAACATCTTACAAAAACTCTCCAGATTATTGACTTTTTTAAGTTTTTCTAGGAAACGTTTTAGATGAATGCTTATTAGCATTTGTCAGTATGTACTTTTGCAAAGTGTCTCTGTGGCGCAATCAGTTAGTGTGTACGGCTATTAACCAAAAGGTTGGTGGTTCAATCCCACTCAGGGATGTAATTGACCTTGTTATCAGATTTTGGTGATCTTTAAGTAGACAAGTCAAATTTCATACCCCCTGTTATGGTGTAGGGTACCTGGCCTTCTCTGATGTAATCAGAGTTAGATTTGATTCAGTGATTTTATAAAAACATCTAGGAAGCACAATTTAGCATTGGGTTGCAGAGAAAAAGAAATATGCTGGCAAAAAAATCAAATTGCGTGATTAAACAGCTCTTCATTTTCTGGCTTTATTTTTATGCTAACAAATTTGTTCTCTGAAAAGTGTCCACAAAGCCAAGTCTCTGATTAACACCTTTGTAGGGATGGTTTTTCACCTATTACTAAATTAAACTTGCTTCATTGGAAAGGCAGCAAGATGTATCCTCATTTCAATGTCTACTGAAATAATACAGGTTGACACCAGGAAACATTAACGCCACTGCATCCTTGCTGCTTTCTCATGTGGAAGTCTGTTTAATGTGAAAACAAGGTGATATCTAATTAGCACACAGGTAAGGAATTAAGAAAATCTTTATTTAAGGGTGAAGATGTTTCTCACAAAATTGTTGACCCAATGCATCATTGAAATTCAAGCTGGAAAGATGATTTTAATATATCACTTGTACATTTTGTATTGCTCTTCTGGTGACAATGTAGTTTGTTTTTGTCAATTACCATTTTAATAATAGGGTAAAGAAAATGAAGTGGATTTTTGAAAGAAAACAATACTGTCAATATACTATTAAAACAAATTAAAATGGTAAAAGTTATTGTACTTTAAGTAAAAATAAAAGAGACAAAATATCAATCCCAGTTTTGGATTACTTTAATTAACAAAAAAAATGCATATAGCAGAGGATAGTTTCAATCTGCCTACCTCTGGGTTATGGGCCCAGCATGCTTCCATTGCAGTACTCTGCTGCACATGTAAGTGCAAGAGATCCTGAAGCACTCACTCATCATGGGAAAGTACCAATGTGTTTCTTCGTTGGTTGATGGAAGAAACATCTTACAAAAACTCTCCAGATTATTGACTTTTTAAAGTTTTTCTAGGAAACGTTTTAGATGAATGCTTATTAGCCTTTGTCAGTATGGACTTTTGCAAAGTGTCTCTGTGGCGCAATCGGTTAGTGTGTTTGGCTATTAACCAAAAGGTTGGTGGTTCAATCCCACCCAGGGACGTAATTAACCTTGTGATCAGATTTTGGTGATATTTAAGTAGACAAGTAAAAATTTCAAACCTCCTCTTATGGTGTAGGGTACATGGCCTTCTTTGATGTAATCAGAGTTAGATTTGATTCAGTGATTTTATAAAAAACAGCTAGGAAGCACAATTTAGCAGTGGGTTGCAGAGAAAAAGAAATATGCTGGCAAAAAAATCCAATTGAGTGATTAAACAGCTCTTCATTTTCTGGCTTTATTTTTATGCTAACAAATTTGTTCTCTGAAAAGTGTCCACAAAGCCAAGTCTCTGATTAACACCTTTGTAAGGATGGTTTTTCACCTATTACTAAATTAAACTTGCTTCATTGGAAAGGCAGCAAGATGCATCCTCATTTCAATGTGTACTGAAATAATACAAGTTGACACCAGGAAACATTAACGCCACTGCATCCTTGCTGCTTTCTCATGTGGAAGTCTGTTTAATGTGAAAACAAGGTGATATCTAATTAGCACACAGGTAAGGAATTAAGAAAATCTTTATTTAAGGGAGAAGATGTTTCTCACAAAATTGTTGACCCAATGCATTATTGAAATTCAAGCTGGAAAGATGATTTTAATATATCACTTGTACATTTTGTATTGCTCTTCTGGTGACAATGTAGTTTGTTTTTGTCAATTACCATTTTAATAATAGGGTAAAGAAAATGAAGTGGATTTTTGAAAGAAAACAATACTGTCAATATACTATTAAAACAAATTAAAATGGTAAAAGTTATTGTACTTTAAGTAAAAATAAAAGAGACAAAATATCAATCCCAGTTTTGGATTACTTTAATTAACAAAAAAAATGCATATAGCAGAGGATAGTTTCAATCTGCCTACCTCTGGGTTATGGGCCCAGCATGCTTCCATTGCAGTACTCTGCTGCACATGTAAGTTCAAGAGATCCTGAAGCACTCACTCATCATGGGAAAGTACCAATGTGTTTCTTCGTTGGTTAATGGAAGAAACATCTTACAAAAACTCTCCAGATTATTGACTTTTTAAAGTTTTTCTAGGAAACGTTTTAGATGAATGCTTATTAGCCTTTGTCAGTATGGACTTTTGCAAAATGTCTCTGTGGCGCAATCAGTTAGTATGTACGGCTATTAACCAAAAGGTTGGTGGTTCAATCGCACCCAGGGACCTAATTGACCTTGTTATCAGATGTTGGTGATCTTTAAGTAGACAAGTCAAAATTTCAAACCCCCTGTTATGGTGTAGGGTACCTGGCCTTCTCTGATGTAATCAGAGTTAGATTTGATTCAGTGATTTTATAAAAACAGCTAGGAAGCACAATTTAGCAGTGGGTTGCAGAGAAAAAAAATATGCTGGCAGAAAAATCCAATTGAGTGATTAAACAGCTCTTTATTTTCTGGCTTTATTTTTATGCTAACAAATTTGTTCTCTGAAAAGTGTCCACAAAGCCAAGTCTCTGATTAACACCTTTGTAAGGATGGTTTTTCACCTATTACTAAATTAAACTTGCTTCATTGGAAAGGCAGCAAGATGCATCCTCATTTCAATGTCTACTGAAATAATACAGGTTGACACCAGGAAACATTAACGCCACTGCATCCTTGCTGCTTTCTCATGTGGAAGTCTGTTTAATGTGAAAACAAGGTGATATCTAATTAGCACACAGGTAAGGAATTAAGAAAATCTTTATTTAAGGGTGAAGATGTTTCTCACAAAATCGTTGCCCCAATGCATCATTGAAATTCAAGCTGGAAAGATGATTTTAATATATCACTTGTACATTTTGTATTGCTCTTCTGGTGACAATGTAGTTTGTTTTTGTCAATTACCATTTTAATAATAGGGTAAAGAAAATGAAGTGGATTTTTGAAAGAAAACAATACTGTCAATATACTATTAAAACAAATTAAAATGGTAAAAGTTATTGTACTTTAAGTAAAAATAAAAGAGCCAAAATATCAATCCCAGTTTTGGATTACTTTAATTAACAAACAAAAAAATGCATATAGCAGAGGATAGTTTCAATCTGCCTACCTCTGGGTTATGGGCCCAGCATGCTTCCATTGCTGTACTCTGCTGCACATGTAAGTGCAAGAGATCCTGAAGCACTCACTCATCATGGGAAAGTACCAATGTGTTTCTTCGTTGGTTGATAGAAGAAACATCTTACAAAAACTCTCCAGATTATTGACTTTTTTAAGTTTTTCTAGGAAACGTTTTAGATGAATGCTTATTAGCATTTGTCAGTATGTACTTTTGCAAAGTGTCTCTGTGGCGCAATCAGTTAGTGTGTACGGCTATTAACCAAAAGGTTGGTGGTTCAATCCCACCCAGGGACGTAATTGACCTTGTTATCAGATTTTGGTGATCTTTAAGTAGACAAGTCAAATTTCATACCCCCTGTTATGGTGTAGGGTACCTGGCCTTCTCTGATGTAATCAGAGTTAGATTTGTTTCAGTGATTTTATAAAAACATCTAGGAAGCACAATTTAGCATTGGGTTGCAGAGAAAAAGAAATATGCTGGCAAAAAAATCAAATTGCGTGATTAAACAGCTCTTCATTTTCTGGCTTTATTTTTATGCTAACAAATTTGTTCTCTGAAAAGTGTCCACAAAGCCAAGTCTCTGATTAACACCTTTGTAGGGATGGTTTTTCACCTATTACTAAATTAAACTTGCTTCATTGGAAAGGCAGCAAGATGTATCCTCATTTCAATGTCTACTGAAATAATACAGGTTGACACCAGGAAACATTAACGCCACTGCATCCTTGCTGCTTTCTCATGTGGAAGTCTGTTTAATGTGAAAACAAGGTGATATCTAATTAGCACACAGGTAAGGAATTAAGAAAATCTTTATTTAAGGGTGAAGATGTTTCTCACAAAATTGTTGACCCAATGCAACATTGAAATTCAAGCTGGAAAGATGATTTTAATATATCACTTGTACATTTTGTATTGCTCTTCTGGTGACAATGTAGTTTGTTTTTGTCAATTACCATTTTAATAATAGGGTAAAGAAAATGAAGTGGATTTTTGAAAGAAAACAATACTGTCAATATACTATTAAAACAAATTAAAATGGTAAAAGTTATTGTACTTTAAGTAAAAATAAAAGAGACAAAATATCAATCCCAGTTTTGGATTACTTTAATTAACAAAAAAAAAATGCATATAGCAGAGGATAGTTTCAATCTGCCTACCTCTCGGTTATGAGCCAAGCATGCTTCCATTGCAGTACTCTGCTGCACATGTAAGTTCAAGAGATCCTGAAGCACTCACTCATCATGGGAAAGTACCAATGTGTTTCTTCGTTGGTTGATGGAAGAAACATCTTACAAAAACTCTCCAGATTATTGACTTTTTAAAGTTTTTCTAGGAAACGTTTTAGATGAATGCTTATTAGCCTTTGTCAGTATGGACTTTTGCAAAGTGTCTCTGTGGTGCAATCAGTTAGTATGTACGGCTATTAACCAAAAGGTTGGTGGTTCAATCCCACCCAGGGACCTAATTGACCTTGTTATCAGATTTTGGTGATCTTTAAGTAGACAAGTCAAATTTCATACCCCCTGTTATGGTGTAGGGTACCTGGCCTTCTCTGATGTAATCAGAGTTAGATTTGATTCAGTGATTTTATAAAAACATCTAGGAAGCACAATTTAGCATTGGGTTGCAGAGAAAAAGAAATATGCTGGCAAAAAAATCAAATTGCGTGATTAAACAGCTCTTCATTTTCTGGCTTTATTTTTATGCTAACAAATTTGTTCTCTGAAAAGTGTCCACAAAGCCAAGTCTCTGATTAACACCTTTGTAGGGATGGTTTTTCACCTATTACTAAATTAAACTTGCTTCATTGGAAAGGCAGCAAGATGTATCCTCATTTCAATGTCTACTGAAATAATACAGGTTGACACCAGGAAACATTAACGCCACTGCATCCTTGCTGCTTTCTCATGTGGAAGTCTGTTTAATGTGAAAACAAGGTGATATCTAATTAGCACACAGGTAAGGAATTAAGCAAATCTTTATTTAAGGGTGAAGATGTTTCTCACAAAATTGTTGACCCAATGCATCATTGAAATTCAAGCTGGAAAGATGATTTTAATATATCACTTGTACATTTTGTATTGCTCTTCTGGTGACAATGTAGTTTGTTTTTGTCAATTACCATTTTAATAATAGGGTAAAGAAAATGAAGTGGATTTTTGAAAGAAAACAATACTGTCAATATACTATTAAAACAAATTAAAATGGTAAAAGTTATTGTACTTTAAGTAAAAATAAAAGAGACAAAATATCAATCCCAGTTTTGGATTACTTTAATTAACAAAAAAAAATGCATATAGCAGAGGATAGTTTCAATCTGCCTACCTCTGGGTTATGGGCCCAGCATGCTTCCATTGCAGTACTCTGCTGCACATGTAAGTGCAAGAGATCCTGAAGCACTCACTCATCATGGGAAAGTACCAATGTGTTTCTTCGTTGGTTGATGGAAGAAACATCTTACAAAAACTCTCCAGATTATTGACTTTTTAAAGTTTTTCTAGGAAACGTTTTAGATGAATGCTTATTAGCCTTTGTCAGTATGGACTTTTGCAAAGTGTCTCTGTGGCGCAATCAGTTAGTATGTACGGCTATTAACCATACGGTTGGTGGTTCAATCCCACCCAGGGACCTAATTGACCTTGTTATCAGATTTTGGTGATCTTTAAGTAGACAAGTCAAAATTTCAAACCCCCTGTTATGGTGTAGGGTACCTGGCCTTCTCTGATGTAATCAGAGTTAGATTTGATTCAGTGATTTTATACAAACAGCTAGGAAGCACAATTTAGCAGTGGGTTGCAGAGAATAAAAATATGCTGGCAGAAAAATCCAATTGAGTGATTAAACAGCTCTTCATTTTCTGGCTTTATTTTTATGCTAACAAATTTGTTCTCTGAAAAGTGTCCACAAAGCCAAGTCTCTGATTAACACCTTTGTAAGGATGGTTTTTCACCTATTACTAAATTAAACTTGCTTCATTGGAAAGGCAGCAAGATGCATCCTCATTTCAATGTCTACTGAAATAATACAAGTTGACACCAGGAAACATTAACGCCACTGCATCCTTGCTGCTTTCTCATGTGGAAGTCTGTTTAATATGAAAACAAGGTGATATCTAATTAGCACACAGGTAAGGAATTAAGAAAATCTTTATTTAAGGGTGAAGATGTTTCTCACAAAATCGTTGCCCCAATGCATCATTGAAATTCAAGCTGGAAATATGATTTTAATATATCACTTGTACATGTTGTATTGCTCTTCTGGTGACAATGTAGTTTGTTTTTGTCAATTACCATTTTAATAATAGGGTAAAGAAAATGAAGTGGATTTTTGAAAGAAAACAATACTGTCAATATACTATTAAAACAAATTAAAATGGTAAAAGTTATTGTACTTTAAGTAAAAATAAAAGAGACAAAATATCAATCCCAGTTTTGGATTACTTTAATTAACAAAAAAAAAATGCATATAGCAGAGGATAGTTTCAATCTGCCTACCTCTGGGTTATGGGCCCAGCATGCTTCCATTGCAGTACTCTGCTGCACATGTAAGTGCAAGAGATCCTGAAGCACTCACTCATCATGGGAAAGTACCAATGTGTTTCTTCGTTGGTTGATGGAAGAAACATCTTACAAAAACTCTCCAGATTATTGACTTTTTAAAGTTTTTCTAGGAAACGTTTTAGATGAATGCTTATTAGCCTTTGTCAGTATGGACTTTTGCAAAGTGTCTCTGTGGCGCAATCAGTTAGTATGTACGGCTATTAACCATACGGTTGGTGGTTCAATCCCACCCAGGGACCTAATTGACCTTGTTATCAAATTTTGGTGATCTTTAAGTAGACAAGTCAAAATTTCAAACCCCCTGTTATGGTGTAGGGTACCTGGCCTTCTCTGATGTAATCAGAGTTAGATTTGATTCAGTGATTTTATACAAACAGCTAGGAAGCACAATTTAGCAGTGGGTTGCAGAGAAAAAAAATATGCTGGCAGAAAAATCCAATTGAGTGATTAAACAGCTCTTCATTTTCTGGCTTTATTTGTATGCTAACAAATTTGTTCTCTGAAAAGTGTCCACAAAGCCAAGTCTCTGATTAACACCTTTGTAAGGATGGTTTTTCACCTATTACTAAATTAAACTTGCTTCATTGGAAAGGCAGCAAGATGCATCCTCATTTCAATGTCTACTGAAATAATACAAGTTGACACCAGGAAACATTAACGCCACTGCATCCTTGCTGCTTTCTCATGTGGAAGTCTGTTTAATATGAAAACAAGGTGATATCTAATTAGCACACAGGTAAGGAATTAAGAAAATCTTTATTTAAGGGTGAAGATGTTTCTCACAAAATCGTTGCCCCAATGCATCATTGAAATTCAAGCTGGAAATATGATTTTAATATATCACTTGTACATGTTGTATTGCTCTTCTGGTGACAATGTAGTTTGTTTTTGTCAATTACCATTTTAATAATAGGGTAAAGAAAATGAAGTGGATTTTTGAAAGAAAACAATACTGTCAATATACTATTAAAACAAATTAAAATGGTAAAAGTTATTGTACTTTAAGTAAAAATAAAAGAGACAAAATATCAATCCCAGTTTTGGATTACTTTAATTAACAAAAAAAAAATGCATATAGCAGAGGATAGTTTCAATCTGCCTACCTCTGGGTTATGGGCCCAGCATGCTTCCATTGCAGTACTCTGCTGCACATGTAAGTTCAAGAGATCCTGAAGCACTCACTCATCATGGGAAAGTACCAATGTGTTTCTTCGTTGGTTGATGGAAGAAACATCTTACAAAAACTCTCCAGATTATTGACTTTTTAAAGTTTTTCTAGGAAACGTTTTAGTTAAATGCTTATTAGCCTTTGTCAGTATGGACTTTTGCAAAGTGTCTCTGTGGCGCAATCAGTTAGTATGTACGGCTATTAACCAAAGGGTTGGTGGTTCAATCCCACCCAGGGACCTAATTGACCTTGTTATCAGATTTTGGTGATCTTTAAGTAGACAAGTCAAAATTTCAAACCCCCTGTTATGGTGTAGGGTACCTGGCCTTCTCTGATGTAATCAGAGTTAGATTTGATTCAGTGATTTTATAAAAACAGCTAGGAAGCACAATTTAGCAGTGGGTTGCAGAGAAAAAAAATATGCTGGCAGAAAAATCCAATTGAGTGATTAAACAGCTCTTTATTTTCTGGCTTTATTTTTATGCTAACAAATTTGTTCTCTGAAAAGTGTCCACAAAGCCAAGTCTCTGATTAACACCTTTGTAAGGATGGTTTTTCACCTATTACTAAATTAAACTTGCTTCATTGGAAAGGCAGCAAGATGCTTCCTCATTTCAATGTCTACTGAAATAATACAGGTTGACACCAGGAAACATTAACGCCACTGCATCCTTGCTGCTTTCTCATGTGGAAGTCTGTTTAATGTGAAAACAAGGTGATATCTAATTAGCACACAGGTAAGGAATTAAGAAAATCTTTATTTAAGGGTGAAGATGTTTCTCACAAAATCGTTGCCCCAATGCATCATTGAAATTCAAGCTGGAAAGATGATTTTAATATATCACTTGTACATTTTGTTTTGCTCTTCTGGTGACAATGTAGTTTGTTTTTGTCAATTACCATTTTAATAATAGGGTAAAGAAAATGAAGTGGATTTTTGAAAGAAAACAATACTGTCAATATACTATTAAAACAAATTAAAATGGTAAAAGTTATTGTACTTTAAGTAAAAATAAAAGAGACAAAATATCAATCCCAGTTTTGGATTACTTTAATTAACAACAAAAAAATGCATATAGCAGAGGATAGTTTCAATCTGCCTACCTCTGGGTTATGGGCCCAGCATGATTCCATTGCAGTACTCTGCTGCACATGTAAGTTCAAGAGATCCTGAAGCACTCACTCATCATGGGAAAGTACCAATGTGTTTCTTCGTTGGTTGATGGAAGAAACATCTTACAAAAACTCTCCAGATTATTAACTTTTTAAAGTTTTTTTAGGAAACGTTTTAGATGAATGCTTATTAGCCTTTGTCAGTATAGACTTTTGCAAAGTGTCTCTGTGGCGCAATCAGTTAGTATGTACGGCTATTAACCAAAAGGTTGGTGGTTCAATCCCACCCAGGGACCTAATTGACCTTGTTATCAGATTTTGGTGATCTTTAAGTAGACAAGTCAAAATTTCAAACCCCCTGTTATGGTGTAGGGTACCTGGCCTTCTCTGATGTAATCAGAGTTAGATTTGATTCAGTGATTTTATAAAAACAGCTAGGAAGCACAATTTAGCAGTGGGTTGCAGAGAAAAAAAATATGCTGGCAGAAAAATCCAATTGAGTGATTAAACAGCTCTTTATTTTCTGGCTTTATTTTTATGCTAACAAATTTGTTCTCTGAAAAGTGTCCACAAAGCCAAGTCTCTGATTAACACCTTTGTAAGGATGGTTTTTCACCTATTACTAAATTAAACTTGCTTCATTGGAAAGGCAGCAAGATGCATCCTCATTTCAATGTCTACTGAAATAATACAGGTTGACACCAGGAAACATTAACGCCACTGCATCCTTGCTGCTTTCTCATGTGGAAGTCTGTTTAATGTGAAAACAAGGTGATATCTAATTAGCACACAGGTAAGGAATTAAGAAAATCTTTATTTAAGGGTGAAGATGTTTCTCACAAAATCGTTGCCCCAATGCATCATTGAAATTCAAGCTGGAAAGATGATTTTAATATATCACTTGTACATTTTGTATTGCTCTTCTGGTGACAATGTAGTTTGTTTTTGTCAATTACCATTTTAATAATAGGGTAAAGAAAATGAAGTGGATTTTTGAAAGAAAACAATACTGTCAATATACTATTAAAACAAATTAAAATGGTAAAAGTTATTGTACTTTAAGTAAAAATAAAAGAGACAAAATATCAATCCCAGTTTTGGATTACTTTAATTAACAACAAAAAAATGCATATAGCAGAGGATAGTTTCAATCTGCCTACCTCTGGGTTATGGGCCCAGCATGCTTCCATTGCAGTACTCTGCTGCACATGTAAGTTCAAGAGATCCTGAAGCACTCACTCATCATGGGAAAGTACCAATGTGTTTCTTCGTTGGTTGATGGAAGAAACATCTTACAAAAACTCTCCAGATTATTAACTTTTTAAAGTTTTTCTAGGAAACGTTTTAGATGAATGCTTATTAGCCTTTGTCAGTATAGACTTTTGCAAAGTGTCTCTGTGGCGCAATCAGTTAGTATGTACGGCTATTAACCAAAAGGTTGGTGGTTCAATCCCACCCAGGGACCTAATTGACCTTGTTATCAGGTTTTGGTGATCTTTAGGTAGTGATGAGCGAGGTTCGGTTTTACTCGGTTTTACTCGGTTCTCAAAACGGCATCTTATTGGCTATCCAAAACACGTGACATCCGTGAGCCAATAAGATGACGTTTTGAGAACCGAGTAAAACCGAGTAAAACCGAATCCGCTCATCACTATCTTTAGGTAGACAAGTCAAAATTTCAAACCCCCTGTTATGGTGTAGGGTACCTGGCCTTCTCTGATGTAGTTAGATTTGATTCAGTGATTTTATAAAAACAGCTAGGAAGCACAATTTAGCAGTGGGTTGCAGAGAAAAAAAATATGCTGGCAGAAAAATCCAATTGAGTGATTAAACAGCTCTTTATTTTCTGGCTTTATTTTTATGCTAACAAATTTGTTCTCTGAAAAGTGTCCACAAAGCCAAGTCTCTGATTAACACCTTTGTAAGGATGGTTTTTCACCTATTACTAAATTAAACTTGCTTCATTGGAAAGGCAGCAAGATGCATCCTCATTTCAATGTCTACTGAAATAATACAAGTTGACACCAGGAAACATTAACGCCACTGCATCCTTGCTGCTTTCTCATGTGGAAGTCTGTTTAATGTGAAAACAAGGTGATATATAATTAGCACACAGGTAAGGAATTAAGAAAATCTTTATTTAAGGGTGAAGATGTTTCTCACAAAATTGTTGACCCAATGCATCATTGAAATTCAAGCTGGAAAGATGATTTTAATATATCACTTGTACATTTTGTATTGCTCTTCTGGTGACAATGTAGTTTGTTTTTGTCAATTACCATTTTAATAATAGGGTAAAGAAAATGAAGTGGATTTTTGAAAGAAAACAATACTGTCAATATACTATTAAAACAAATTAAAATGGTAAAAGTTATTGTACTTTAAGTAAAAATAAAAGAGACAAAATATCAATCCCAGTTTTGGATTACTTTAATTAACAAAAAAAAAATGCATATAGCAGAGCATAGTTTCAATCTGCCTACCTCTGGGTTATGGGCCCAGCATGCTTCCATTGCAGTACTCTGCTGCACATGTAAGTTCAAGAGATCCTGAAGCACTCACTCATCATGGGAAAGTACCAATGTGTTTCTTCATTGGTTGATGGAAGAAACATCTTACAAAAACTCTCCAGATTATTGACTTTTTAAAGTTTTTCTAGGAAACGTTTTAGATGAATGCTTATTAGCCTTTGTCAGTATGGACTTTTGCAAAGTGTCTCTGTGGCGCAATCAGTTAGTATGTACGGCTATTAACCAAAAGGTTGGTGGTTCAATCCCACCCAGGGACCTAATTGACCTTGTTATCAGATTTTGGTGATCTTTAAGTAGACAAGTCAAAATTTCAAACCCCCTGTTATGGTGTAGGGTACCTGGCCTTCTCTGATGTAATCAGAGTTAGATTTGATTCAGTGATTTTATAAAAACAGCTAGGAAGCACAATTTAGCAGTGGGTTGCAGAGAAAAAAAATATGCTGGCAGAAAAATCCAATTGAGTGATTAAACAGCTCTTCATTTTCTGGCTTTATTTTTATGCTAACAAATTTGTTCTCTGAAAAGTGTCCACAAAGCCAAGTCTCTGATTAACACCTTTGTAAGGATGGTTTTTCACCTATTACTAAATTAAACTTGCTTCATTGGAAAGGCAGCAAGATGCATCCTCATTTCAATGTCTACTGAAATAATACAAGTTGACACCAGGAAACATTAACGCCACTGCATCCTTGCTGCTTTCTCATGTGGAAGTCTGTTTAATGTGAAAACAAAGTGATATATAATTAGCACACAGGTAAGGAATTAAGAAAATCTTTATTTAAGGGTGAAGATGTTTCTCACAAAATTGTTGACCCAATGCATCATTGAAATTCAAGCTGGAAAGATGATTTTAATATATCACTTGTACATTTTGTATTGCTCTTCTGGTGACAATGTAGTTTGTTTTTGTCAATTACCATTTTAATAATAGGGTAAAGAAAATGAAGTGGATTTTTGAAAGAAAACAATACTGTCAATATACTATTAAAACAAATTAAAATGGTAAAAGTTATTGTACTTTAAGTAAAAATAAAAGAGACAAAATATCAATCCCAGTTTTGGATTACTTTAATTAACAAAAAAAAAATGCATATAGCAGAGGATAGTTTCAATCTGCCTACCTCTGGGTTATGGGCCCAGCATGCTTCCATTGCAGTACTCTGCTGCACATGTAAGTTCAAGAGATCCTGAAGCACTCACTCATCATGGGAAAGTACCAATGTGTTTCTTCATTGGTTGATGGAAGAAACATCTTACAAAAACTCTCCAGATTATTGACTTTTTAAAGTTTTTCTAGGAAACGTTTTAGATGAATGCTTATTAGCCTTTGTCAGTATGGACTTTTGCAAAGTGTCTCTGTGGCGCAATCAGTTAGTATGTATGGCTATTAACCAAAAGGTTGGTGGTTCAATCCCACCCAGGGACCTAATTGACCTTGTTATCAGATTTTGGTGATCTTTAAGTAGACAAGTCAAAATTTCAAACCCCCTGTTATGGTGTAGGGTACCTGGCCTTCTCTGATGTAATCAGAGTTAGATTTGATTCAGTGATTTTATAAAAACAGCTAGGAAGCACAATTTAGCAGTGGGTTGCAGAAAAAAAAAATATGCTGGCAGAAAAATCCAATTGAGTGATTAAACAGCTCTTTATTTTCTGGCTTTATTTTATGCTAACAAATTTGTTCTCTGAAAAGTGTCCACAAAGCCAAGTCTCTGATTAACACCTTTGAAAGGATGGTTTTTCACCTATTACTAAATTAAACTTGCTTCATTGGAAAGGCAGCAAGATGCATCCTCATTTCAATGTCTACTGAAATAATACAGGTTGACACCAGGAAACATTAACGCCACTGCATCCTTGCTGCTTTCTCATGTGGAAGTCTGTTTAATGTGAAAACAAGGTGATATCTAATTAGCACACAGGTAAGGAATTAAGAAAATCTTTATTTAAGGGTGAAGATGTTTCTCACAAAATCGTTGCCCCAATGCATCATTGAAATTCAAGCTGGAAAGATGATTTTAATATATCACTTGTACATTTTGTATTGCTCTTCTGGTGACAATGTAGTTTGTTTTTGTCAATTACCATTTTAATAATAGGGTAAAGAAAATTAAGAGGATTTTTGAAAGAAAACAATACTGTCAATATACTATTAAAACAAATTAAAATGGTAAAAGTTATTGTACTTTAAGGAAAAATAAAAGAGCCAAAATATCAATCCCAGTTTTGGATTACTTTAATTAACAAACAAAAAAATGCATATAGCAGAGGATAGTTTCAATCTGCCTACCTCTGGGTTATGGGCCCAGCATGCTTCCATTGCTGTACTCTTCTGCACATGTAAGTGCAAGAGATCCTGAAGCACTCACTCATCATGGGAAAGTACCAATGTGTTTCTTCGTTGGTTGATAGAAGAAACATCTTACAAAAACTCTCCAGATTATTGATTTTTTTAAGTTTTTCTAGGAAACGTTTTAGATGAATGCTTATTAGCATTTGTCAGTATGTACTTTTGCAAAGTGTCTCTGTGGCGCAATCAGTTAGCGTGTACGGCTATTAACCAAAAGGTTGGTGGTTCAATCCCACCCAGGGACGTAATTGACCTTGTTATCAGATTTTGGTGATCTTTAAGTAGACAAGTCAAATTTCATACCCCCTGTTATGGTGTAGGGTACCTGGCCTTCTCTGATGTAATCAGAGTTAGATTTGATTCAGTGATTTTATAAAAACATCTAGGAAGCACAATTTAGCAGTGGGTTGCAGAGAAAAAGAAATATGCTGGCAAAAAAAATCAAATTGCGTGATTAAACAGCTCTTCATTTTCTGGCTTTATTTTTATGCTAACAAATTTGTTCTCTGAAAAGTGTCCACAAAGCCAAGTCTCTGATTAACACCTTTGTAGGGATGGTTTTTCACCTATTACTAAATTAAACTTGCTTCATTGGAAAGGCAGCAAGATGTATCCTCATTTCAATGTCTACTGAAATTATACAGGTTGACACCAGGAAACATTAACGCCACTGCATCCTTGCTGCTTTCTCATGTGGAAGTCTGTTTAATGTGAAAACAAGGTGATATCTAATTAGCACACAGGTAAGGAATTAAGAAAATCTTTATTTAAGGGTGAAGATGTTTCTCACAAAATTGTTGACCCAATGCATCATTGAAATTCAAGCTGGAAAGATGATTTTAATATATCACTTGTACATTTTGTATTGCTCTTCTGGTGACAATGTAGTTTGTTTTTGTCAATTACCATTTTAATAATAGGGTAAAGAAAATGAAGTGGATTTTTGAAAGAAAACAATACTGTCAATATACTATTAAAACAAATTAAAATGGTAAAAGTTATTGTACTTTAAGTAAAAATAAAAGAGACACAATATCAATCCCAGTTTTGGATTACTTTAATTAACAAAAAAAATGCATATAGCAGAGGATAGTTTCAATCTGCCTACCTCTGGGTTATGGGCCCAGCATGCTTCCATTGCAGTACTCTGCTGCACATGTAAGTGCAAGAGATCCTGAAGCACTCACTCATCATGGGAAAGTACCAATGTGTTTCTTCGTTGGTTGATGGAAGAAACATCTTACAAAAACTCTCCAGATTATTGACTTTTTAAAGTTTTTCTAGGAAACGTTTTAGATGAATGCTTATTAGCCTTTGTCAGTATGGACTTTTGCAAAGTGTCTCTGTGGCGCAATCGGTTAGTGTATTTGGCTATTAACCAAAAGGTTGGTGGTTCAATCCCACCCAGGGATGTAATTAACCTTGTGATCAGATTTTGGTGATATTTAAGGAGACAAGTCAAAATTTCAAACCTCCTCTTATGGTGTAGGGTACATGGCCTTCTCTGATGTAATCAGAGTTAGATTTGATTCAGTGATTTTATAAAAAACAGCTAGGAAGCACAATTTAGCAGTGGGTTGCAGAGAAATAAAATATGCTGGCAGAAAAATCCAATCGAGTGATTAAACAGCTCTTCATTTTCTGGCTTTATTTTTATGCTAACAAATTTGTTCTCTGAAAAGTGTCCACAAAGCCAAGTCTCTGATTAACACCTTTGTAAGGATGGTTTTTCACCTATTACTAAATTAAACTTGATTCATTGGAAAGGCAGCAAGATGCATCCTCATTTCAATGTCTACTGAAATAATACAAGTTGACACCAGGAAACATTAACGCCACTGCATCCTTGCTGCTTTCTCATGTGGAAGTCTGTTTAATGTGAAAACAAGGTGATATCTAATTAGCACACAGGTAAGGAATTAAGAAAATCTTTATTTAAGGGTGAAGATGTTTCTCACAAAATTGTTGACCCAATGCAACATTGAAATTCAAGCTGGAAAGATGATTTTAATATATCACTTGTACATTTTGTATTGCTCTTCTGGTGACAATGTAGTTTGTTTTTGTCAATTACCATTTTAATAATAGGGTAAAGAAAATGAAGTGGATTTTTGAAAGAAAACAATACTGTCAATATACTATTAAAACAAATTAAAATGGTAAACGTTATTGTACTTTAAGTAAAAATAAAAGAGACAAAATATCAATCCCAGTTTTGGATTACTTTAACAAAAAAAAATGCATATAGCAGAGGATAGTTTCAATCTGCCTACCTCTCGGTTATGAGCCCAGCATGCTTCCATTGCAGTACTCTGCTGCACATGTAAGTTCAAGAGATCCTGAAGCACTCACTCATCATGGGAAAGTACCAATGTGTTTCTTCGTTGGTTGATGGAAGAAACATCTTACAAAAACTCTCCAGATTATTGACTTTTTAAAGTTTTTCTAGGAAACGTTTTAGATGAATGCTTATTAGCCTTTGTCAGTATGGACTTTTGCAAAGTGTCTCTGTGGTGCAATCAGTTAGCGTGTACGGCTATTAACCAAAAGGTTGGTGGTTCAATCCCACCCAGGGACCTAATTGACCTTGTTATCAGATTTTGGTGATCTTTAAGTAGACAAGTCAAATTTCATACCCCCTGTTATGGTGTAGGGTACCTGGCCTTCTCTGATGTAATCAGAGTTAGATTTGATTCAGTGATTTTATAAAAACAGCTAGGAAGCACAATTTAGCAGTGGGTTGCAGAAAAAAAAAATATGCTGGCAGAAAAATCCAATTGAGTGATTAAACAGCTCTTTATTTTCTGGCTTTATTTTTTTGCTAACAAATTTGTTCTCTGAAAAGTGTCCACAAAGCCAAGTCTCTGATTAACACCTTTGTAAGGATGGTTTTTCACCTATTACTAAATTAAACTTGCTTCATTGGAAAGGCAGCAAGATGCATCCTCATTTCAATGTCTACTGAAATAATACAGGTTGACACCAGGAAACATTAACGCCACTGCATCCTTGCTGCTTTCTCATGTGGAAGTCTGTTTAATGTGAAAACAAGGTGATATCTAATTAGCACACAGGTAAGGAATTAAGAAAATCTTTATTTAAGGGTGAAGATGTTTCTCACAAAATCGTTGCCCCAATGCATCATTGAAATTCAAGCTGGAAAGATGATTTTAATATATCACTTGTACATTTTGTATTGCTCTTCTGGTGACAATGTAGTTTGTTTTTGTCAATTACCATTTTAATAATAGGGTAAAGAAAATTAAGTGGATTTTTGAAAGAAAACAATACTGTCAATATACTATTAAAACAAATTAAAATGGTAAAAGTTATTGTACTTTAAGTAAAAATAAAAGAGCCAAAATATCAATCCCAGTTTTGGATTACTTTAATTAACAAACAAAAAAATGCATATAGCAGAGGATAGTTTCAATCTGCCTACCTCTGGGTTATGGGCCCAGCATGCTTCCATTGCTGTACTCTTCTGCACATGTAAGTGCAAGAGATCCTGAAGCACTCACTCATCATGGGAAAGTACCAATGTGTTTCTTCGTTGGTTGATAGAAGAAACATCTTACAAAAACTCTCCAGATTATTGATTTTTTTAAGTTTTTCTAGGAAACGTTTTAGATGAATGCTTATTAGCATTTGTCAGTATGTACTTTTGCAAAGTGTCTCTGTGGCGCAATCAGTTAGCGTGTACGGCTATTAACCAAAAGGTTGGTGGTTCAATCCCACCCAGGGACGTAATAGACCTTGTTATCAGATTTTGGTGATCTTTAAGTAGACAAGTCAAATTTCATACCCCCTGTTATGGTGTAGGGTACCTGGCCTTCTCTGATGTAATCAGAGTTAGATTTGATTCAGTGATTTTATAAAAACATCTAGGAAGCACAATTTAGCAGTGGGTTGCAGAGAAAAAGAAATATGCTGGCAAAAAAATCAAATTGCGTGATTAAACAGCTCTTCATTTTCTGGCTTTATTTTTATGCTAACAAATTTGTTCTCTGAAAAGTGTCCACAAAGCCAAGTCTCTGATTAACACCTTTGTAGGGATGGTTTTTCACCTATTACTAAATTAAACTTGCTTCATTGGAAAGGCAGCAAGATGTATCCTCATTTCAATGTCTACTGAAATAATACAGGTTGACACCAGGAAACATTAACGCCACTGCATCCTTGCTGCTTTCTCATGTGGAAGTCTGTTTAATGTGAAAACAAGGTGATATCTAATTAGCACACAGGTAAGGAATTAAGAAAATCTTTATTTAAGGGTGAAGATGTTTCTCACAAAATTGTTGACCCAATGCATCATTGAAATTCAAGCTGGAAAGATGATTTTAATATATCACTTGTACATTTTGTATTGCTCTTCTGGTGACAATGTAGTTTGTTTTTGTCAATTACCATTTTAATAATAGGGTAAAGAAAATGAAGTGGATTTTTGAAAGAAAACAATACTGTCAATATACTATTAAAACAAATTAAAATGGTAAAAGTTATTGTACTTTAAGTAAAAATAAAAGAGACACAATATCAATCCCAGTTTTGGATTACTTTAATTAACAAAAAAAATGCATATAGCAGAGGATAGTTTCAATCTGCCTACCTCTGGGTTATGGGCCCAGCATGCTTCCATTGCAGTACTCTGCTGCACATGTAAGTGCAAGAGATCCTGAAGCACTCACTCATCATGGGAAAGTACCAATGTGTTTCTTCGTTGGTTGATGGAAGAAACATCTTACAAAAACTCTCCAGATTATTGACTTTTTAAAGTTTTTCTAGGAAACGTTTTAGATGAATGCTTATTAGCCTTTGTCAGTATGGACTTTTGCAAAGTGTCTCTGTGGCGCAATCGGTTAGTGTGTTTGGCTATTAACCAAAAGGTTGGTGGTTCAATCCCACCCAGGGATGTAATTAACCTTGTGATCAGATTTTGGTGATATTTAAGGAGACAAGTCAAAATTTCAAACCTCCTCTTATGGTGTAGGGTACATGGCCTTCTCTGATGTAATCAGAGTTAGATTTGATTCAGTGATTTTATAAAAAACAGCTAGGAAGCACAATTTAGCAGTGGGTTGCAGAGAAATAAAATATGCTGGCAGAAAAATCCAATCGAGTGATTAAACAGCTCTTCATTTTCTGGCTTTATTTTTATGCTAACAAATTTGTTCTCTGAAAAGTGTCCACAAAGCCAAGTCTCTGATTAACACCTTTGTAAGGATGGTTTTTCACCTATTACTAAATTAAACTTGATTCATTGGAAAGGCAGCAAGATGCATCCTCATTTCAATGTCTACTGAAATAATACAAGTTGACACCAGGAAACATTAACGCCACTGCATCCTTGCTGCTTTCTCATGTGGAAGTCTGTTTAATGTGAAAACAAGGTGATATCTAATTAGCACACAGGTAAGGAATTAAGAAAATCTTTATTTAAGGGTGAAGATGTTTCTCACAAAATTGTTGACCCAATGCAACATTGAAATTCAAGCTGGAAAGATGATTTTAATATATCACTTGTACATTTTGTATTGCTCTTCTGGTGACAATGTAGTTTGTTTTTGTCAATTACCATTTTAATAATAGGGTAAAGAAAATGAAGTGGATTTTTGAAAGAAAACAATACTGTCAATATACTATTAAAACAAATTAAAATGGTAAACGTTATTGTACTTTAAGTAAAAATAAAAGAGACAAAATATCAATCCCAGTTTTGGATTACTTTAACAAAAAAAAATGCATATAGCAGAGGATAGTTTCAATCTGCCTACCTCTCGGTTATGAGCCCAGCATGCTTCCATTGCAGTACTCTGCTGCACATGTAAGTTCAAGAGATCCTGAAGCACTCACTCATCATGGGAAAGTACCAATGTGTTTCTTCGTTGGTTGATGGAAGAAACATCTTACAAAAACTCTCCAGATTATTGACTTTTTAAAGTTTTTCTAGGAAACGTTTTAGATGAATGCTTATTAGCCTTTGTCAGTATGGACTTTTGCAAAGTGTCTCTGTGGTGCAATCAGTTAGCGTGTACGGCTATTAACCAAAAGGTTGGTGGTTCAATCCCACCCAGGGACCTAATTGACCTTGTTATCAGATTTTGGTGATCTTTAAGTAGACAAGTCAAATTTCATACCCCCTGTTATGGTGTAGGGTACCTGGCCTTCTCTGATGTAATCAGAGTTAGATTTGATTCAGTGATTTTATAAAAACATCTAGGAAGCACAATTTAGCAGTGGGTTGCAGAGAAAAAGAAATATGCTGGCAAAAAAATCAAATTGCGTGATTAAACAGCTCTTCATTTTCTGGCTTTATTTTTATGCTAACAAATTTGTTCTCTGAAAAGTGTCCACAAAGCCAAGTCTCTGATTAACACCTTTGTAGGGATGGTTTTTCACCTATTACTAAATTAAACTTGCTTCATTGGAAAGGCAGCAAGATGTATCCTCATTTCAATGTCTACTGAAATAATACAGGTTGACACCAGGAAACATTAACGCCACTGCATCCTTGCTGCTTTCTCATGTGGAAGTCTGTTTAATGTGAAAACAAGGTGATATCTAATTAGCACACAGGTAAGGAATTAAGAAAATCTTTATTTAAGGGTGAAGATGTTTCTCACAAAATTGTTGACCCAATGCATCATTGAAATTCAAGCTGGAAAGATGATTTTAATATATCACTTGTACATTTTGTATTGCTCTTCTGGTGACAATGTAGTTTGTTTTTGTCAATTACCATTTTAATAATAGGGTAAAGAAAATGAAGTGGATTTTTGAAAGAAAACAATACTGTCAATATACTATTAAAACAAATTAAAATGGTAAAAGTTATTGTACTTTAAGTAAAAATAAAAGAGACACAATATCAATCCCAGTTTTGGATTACTTTAATTAACAAAAAAAATGCATATAGCAGAGGATAGTTTCAATCTGCCTACCTCTGGGTTATGGGCCCAGCATGCTTCCATTGCAGTACTCTGCTGCACATGTAAGTGCAAGAGATCCTGAAGCACTCACTCATCATGGGAAAGTACCAATGTGTTTCTTCGTTGGTTGATGGAAGAAACATCTTACAAAAACTCTCCAGATTATTGACTTTTTAAAGTTTTTCTAGGAAACGTTTTAGATGAATGCTTATTAGCCTTTGTCAGTATGGACTTTTGCAAAGTGTCTCTGTGGCGCAATCGGTTAGTGTGTTTGGCTATTAACCAAAAGGTTGGTGGTTCAATCCCACCCAGGGATGTAATTAACCTTGTGATCAGATTTTGGTGATATTTAAGGAGACAAGTCAAAATTTCAAACCTCCTCTTATGGTGTAGGGTACATGGCCTTCTCTGATGTAATCAGAGTTAGATTTGATTCAGTGATTTTATAAAAAACAGCTAGGAAGCACAATTTAGCAGTGGGTTGCAGAGAAAAAAAATATGCTGGCAGAAAAATCCAATCGAGTGATTAAACAGCTCTTCATTTTCTGGCTTTATTTTTATGCTAACAAATTTGTTCTCTGAAAAGTGTCCACAAAGCCAAGTCTCTGATTAACACCTTTGTAAGGATGGTTTTTCACCTATTACTAAATTAAACTTGCTTCATTGGAAAGGCAGCAAGATGCATCCTCATTTCAATGTCTACTGAAATAATACAAGTTGACACCAGGAAACATTAACGCCACTGCATCCTTGCTGCTTTCTCATGTGGAAGTCTGTTTAATGTGAAAACAAGGTGATATCTAATTAGCACACAGGTAAGGAATTAAGAAAATCTTTATTTAAGGGTGAAGATGTTTCTCACAAAATTGTTGACCCAATGCAACATTGAAATTCAAGCTGGAAAGATGATTTTAATATATCACTTGTACATTTTGTATTGCTCTTCTGGTGACAATGTAGTTTGTTTTTGTCAATTACCATTTTAATAATAGGGTAAAGAAAATGAAGTGGATTTTTGAAAGAAAACAATACTGTCAATATACTATTAAAACAAATTAAAATGGTAAACGTTATTGTACTTTAAGTAAAAATAAAAGAGACAAAATATCAATCCCAGTTTTGGATTACTTTAACAAAAAAAAAATGCATATAGCAGAGGATAGTTTCAATCTGCCTACCTCTCGGTTATGAGCCCAGCATGCTTCCATTGCAGTACTCTGCTGCACATGTAAGTTCAAGAGATCCTGAAGCACTCACTCATCATGGGAAAGTACCAATGTGTTTCTTCGTTGGTTGATGGAAGAAACATCTTACAAAAACTCTCCAGATTATTGACTTTTTAAAGTTTTTCTAGGAAACGTTTTAGATGAATGCTTATTAGCCTTTGTCAGTATGGACTTTTGCAAAGTGTCTCTGTGGCGCAATCAGTTAGTATGTACGGCTATTAACCAAAAGGTTGGTGGTTCAATCCCACCCAGGGACCTAATTTACCTTGTTATTAGATTTTGGTGATCTTTAAGTAGACAAGTCAAAATTTCAAACCCCCTGTTATGGTGTAGGGTACCTGGCCTTCTCTGATGTAATCAGAGTTAGATTTGATTCAGTGATTTTATAAAAACAGCTAGGAAGCACAATTTAGCAGTGGGTTGCAGAGAAAAAAAATATGCTGGCAGAAAAATCCAATTGCGTGATTAAACAGCTCTTTATTTTCTGGCTTTATTTTTATGCTAACAAATTTGTTCTCTGAAAAGTGTCCACAAAGCCAAGTCTCTGATTAACACCTTTGTAAGGATGGTTTTTCACCTATTACTAAATTAAACTTGCTTCATTGGAAAGGCAGCAAGATGCATCCTCATTTCAATGTCTACTGAAATAATACAGGTTGACACCAGGAAACATTAACGCCACTGCATCCTTGCTGCTTTCTCATGTGGAAGTCTGTTAAATGTGAAAACAAGGTGATATCTAATTAGCACACAGGTAAGGAATTAAGAAAATCTTTATTTAAGGGTGAAGATGTTTCTCACAAAATCGTTGCCCCAATGCATCATTGAAATTCAAGCTGGAAAGATGATTTTAATATATCACTTGTACATTTTGTTTTGCTCTTCTGGTGACAATGTAGTTTGTTTTTGTCAATTACCATTTTAATAATAGGGTAAAGAAAATGAAGTGGATTTTTGAAAGAAAACAATACTGTCAATATACTATTAAAACAAATTAAAATGGTAAAAGTTATTGTACTTTAAGTAAAAATAAAAGAGCCAAAATATCAATCCCAGTTTTGGATTACTTTAATTAACAAACAAAAAAATGCATATAGCAGAGGATAGTTTCAATCTGCCTACCTCTGGGTTATGGGCCCAGCATGCTTCCATTGCTGTACTCTGCTGCACATGTAAGTGCAAGAGATCCTGAAGCACTCACTCATC
Source organism: Pseudophryne corroboree (assembly GCF_028390025.1). Classification (NCBI taxonomy): domain Eukaryota; kingdom Metazoa; phylum Chordata; class Amphibia; order Anura; family Myobatrachidae; genus Pseudophryne; species Pseudophryne corroboree. The sequence goes on along the minus strand of NW_026970397.1, from coordinate 154,260 downwards.
ATGGGAAAGTACCAATGTGTTTCTTCGTTGGTTGATAGAAGAAACATCTTACAAAAACTCTCCAGATTATTGACTTTTTTAAGTTTTTCTAGGAAACGTTTTAGATGAATGCTTATTAGCATTTGTCAGTATGTACTTTTTGCAAAGTGTCTCTGTGGCGCAATCAGTTAGTGTGTACGGCTATTGACCAAAAGGTTGGTGGTTCAATCCCACCCAGGGACGTAATTGACCTTGTTATCAGATTTTGGTGATCTTTAAGTAGACAAGTCAAATTTCATACCCCCTGTTATGGTGTAGGGTACCTGGCCTTCTCTGATGTAATCAGAGTTAGATTTGATTCAGTGATTTTATAAAAACATCTAGGAAGCACAATTTAGCAGTGGGTTGCAGAGAAAAAGAAATATGCTGGCAAAAAAACCAAATTGCGTGATTAAACAGCTCTTCATTTTCTGGCTTTATTTTAATGCTAACAAATTTGTTCTCTGAAAAGTGTCCACAAAGCCAAGTCTCTGATTAACACCTTTGTAGGGATGGTTTTTCACCTATTACTAAATTAAACTTGCTTCATTGGAAAGGCAGCAAGATGTATCCTCATTTCAATGTCTACTGAAATAATACAGGTTGACACCAGGAAACATTAACGCCACTGCATCCTTGCTGCTTTCTCATGTGGAAGTCTGTTTAATGTGAAAACAAGGTGATATCTAATTAGCACACAGGTAAGGAATTAAGAAAATCTTTATTTAAGGGTGAAGATGTTTCTCACAAAATTGATGACCCAATGCAACATTGAAATTCAAGCTGGAAAGATGATTTTAATATATCACTTGTACATTTTGTTTTGCTCTTCTGGTGACAATGTAGTTTGTTTTTGTCAATTACCATTTTAATAATAGGGTAAAGAAAATGAAGTGGATTTTTGAAAGAAAACAATACTGTCAATATACTATTAAAACAAATTAAAATGGTAAAAGTTATTGTACTTTAAGTAAAAATAAAAGAGCCAAAATATCAATCCCAGTTTTGGATTACTTTAATTAACAAACAAAAAAATGCATATAGCAGAGGATAGTTTCAATCTGCCTACCTCTGGGTTATGGGCCCAGCATGCTTCCATTGCTGTACTCTGCTGCACATGTAAGTGCAAGAGATCCTGAAGCACTCACTCATCATGGGAAAGTACCAATGTGTTTCTTCGTTGGTTGATAGAAGAAACATCTTACAAAAACTCTCCAGATTATTGATTTTTTTATGTTTTTCTAGGAAACGTTTTAGATGAATGCTTATTAGCATTTGTCAGTATGTACTTTCGCAAAGTGTCTCTGTGGCGCAATCAGTTAGTGTGTACGACTATTAACCAAAAGGTTGGTGGTTCAATCCCACCCAGGGACGTAATTGACCTTGTTATCAGATTTTGGTGATCTTTAAGTAGACAAGTCAAATTTCATACCCCCTGTTATGGTGTAGGGTACCTGGCCTTCTCTGATGTAATCAGAGTTAGATTTGATTCAGTGATTTTATAAAAACATCTAGGAAGCACAATTTAGCAGTGGGTTGCAGAGAAAAAGAAATATGCTGGCAAAAAAATCAAATTGCGTGATTAAACAGCTCTTCATTTTCTGGCTTTATTTTTATGCTAACAAATTTGTTCTCTGAAAAGTGTCCACAAAGCCAAGTCTCTGATTAACACCTTTGTAGGGATGGTTTTTCACCTATTACTAAATTAAACTTGCTTCATTGGAAAGGCAGCAAGATGTATCCTCATTTCAATGTCTACTGAAATAATACAGGTTGACACCAGGAAACATTAACGCCACTGCATCCTTGCTGCTTTCTCATGTGGAAGTCTGTTTAATGTGAAAACAAGGTGATATCTAATTAGCACACAGGTAAGGAATTAAGAAAATCTTTATTTAAGGGTGAAGATGTTTCTCACAAAATTGTTGACCCAATGCATCATTGAAATTCAAGCTGGAAAGATGATTTTAATATATCACTTGTACATTTTGTATTGCTCTTCTGGTGACAATGTAGTTTGTTTTTGTCAATTACCATTTTAATAATAGGGTAAAGAAAATGAAGTGGATTTTTGAAAGAAAACAATACTGTCAATATACTATTAAAACAAATTAAAATGGTAAAAGTTATTGTACTTTAAGTAAAAATAAAAGAGACAAAATATCAATCCCAGTTTTGGATTACTTTAATTAACAAAAAAAATGCATATAGCAGAGGATAGTTTCAATCTGCCTACCTCTGGGTTATGGGCCCAGCATGCTTCCATTGCAGTACTCTGCTGCACATGTAAGTGCAAGAGATCCTGAAGCACTCACTCATCATGGGAAAGTACCAATGTGTTTCTTCGTTGGTTGATGGAAGAAACATCTTACAAAAACTCTCCAGATTATTGACTTTTTAAAGTTTTTCTAGGAAACGTTTTAGATGAATGCTTATTAGCCTTTGTCAGTATGGACTTTTGCAAAGTGTCTCTGTGGCGCAATCGGTTAGTGTGTTTGGCTATTAACCAAAAGGTTGGTGGTTCAATCCCACCCAGGGACGTAATTAACCTTGTGATCAGATTTTGGTGATATTTAAGTAGACAAGTCAAAATTTCAAACCTCCTCTTATGGTGTAGGGTACATGGCCTTCTCTGATGTAATCAGAGTTAGATTTGATTCAGTGATTTTATAAAAAACAGCTAGGAAGCACAATTTAGCAGTGGGTTGCAGAGAAAAAAAATATGCTGGCAGAAAAATCCAATTGAGTGATTAAACAGCTCTTCATTTTCTGGCTTTATTTTTATGCTAACAAATTTGTTCTCTGAAAAGTGTCCACAAAGCCAAGTCTCTGATTAACACCTTTGTAAGGATGGTTTTTCACCTATTACTAAATTAAACTTGCTTCATTGGAAAGGCAGCAAGATGCATCCTCATTTCAATGTCTACTGAAATAATACAGGTTGACACCAGGAAACATTAACGCCACTGCATCCTTGCTGCTTTCTCATGTGGAAGTCTGTTTAATGTGAAAACAAGGTGATATCTAATTAGCACACAGGTAAGGAATTAAGAAAATCTTTATTTAAGGGTGAAGATGTTTCTCACAAAATCGTTGCCCCAATGCATCATTGAAATTCAAGCTGGAAAGATGATTTTAATATATCACTTGTACATTTTGTATTGCTCTTCTGGTGACAATGTAGTTTGTTTTTGTCAATTACCATTTTAATAATAGGGTAAAGAAAATGAAGTGGATTTTTGAAAGAAAACAATACTGTCAATATACTATTAAAACAAATTAAAATGGTAAAAGTTATTGTACTTTAAGTAAAAATAAAAGAGCCAAAATATCAATCCCAGTTTTGGATTACTTTAATTAACAAAAAAAAAATGCATATAGCAGAGGATAGTTTTAATCTGCCTACCTCTGGGTTATGGGCCCAGCATGCTTCCATTGCTGTACTCTGCTGCACATGTAAGTGCAAGAGATCCTGAAGCACTCACTCATCATGGGAAAGTACCAATGTGTTCCTTCGTTGGTTGATAGAAGAAACATCTTACAAAAACTCTCCAGATTATTGACTTTTTTAAGTTTTTCTAGGAAACGTTTTAGATGAATGCTTATTAGCATTTGTCAGTATGTACTTTTTGCAAAGTGTCTCTGTGGCGCAATCAGTTAGTATGTACGGCTATTAACCAAAAGGTTGGTGGTTCAATCCCACCCAGGGACCTAATTGACCTTGTTATCAGATTTTGGTGATCTTTAAGTAGACAAGTCAAAATTTCAAACCCCCTGTTATGGTGTAGGGTACCTGGCCTTCTCTGATGTAATCAGAGTTAGATTTGATTCAGTGATTTTATAAAAACAGCTAGGAAGCACAATTTAGCAGTGGGTTGCAGAGAAAAAAAATATGCTGGCAGAAAAATCCAATTGAGTGATTAAACAGCTCTTTATTTTCTGGCTTTATTTTTATGCTAACAAATTTGTTCTCTGAAAAGTGTCCACAAAGCCAAGTCTCTGATTAACACCTTTGTAAGGATGGTTTTTCACCTATTACTAAATTAAACTTGCTTCATTGGAAAGGCAGCAAGATGCATCCTCATTTCAATGTCTACTGAAATAATACAAGTTGACACCAGGAAACATTAACGCCACTGCATCCTTGCTGCTTTCTCATGTGGAAGTCTGTTTAATGTGAAAACAAGGTGATATATAATTAGCACACAGGTAAGGAATTAAGAAAATCTTTATTTAAGGGTGAAGATGTTTCTCACAAAATTGTTGACCCAATGCATCATTGAAATTCAAGCTGGAAAGATGATTTTAATATATCACTTGTACATTTTGTATTGCTCTTCTGGTGACAATGTAGTTTGTTTTTGTCAATTACCATTTTAATAATAGGGTAAAGAAAATGAAGTGGATTTTTGAAAGAAAACAATACTGTCAATATACTATTAAAACAAATTAAAATGGTAAAAGTTATTGTACTTTAAGTAAAAATAAAAGAGACAAAATATCAATCCCAGTTTTGGATTACTTTAATTAACAAAAAAAAAAATGCATATAGCAGAGGATAGTTTCAATCTGCCTACCTCTGGGTTATGGGCCCAGCATGCTTCCATTGCAGTACTCTGCTGCACATGTAAGTTCAAGAGATCCTGAAGCACTCACTCATCATGGGAAAGTACCAATGTGTTTCTTCGTTGGTTGATGGAAGAAACATCTTACAAAAACTCTCCAGATTATTGACTTTTTAAAGTTTTTCTAGGAAACGTTTTAGATGAATGCTTATTAGCCTTTGTCAGTATGGACTTTTGCAAAGTGTCTCTGTGGCGCAATCAGTTAGTATGTACGGCTATTAACCAAAAGGTTGGTGGTTCAATCCCACCGAGGGACCTAATTGACCTTGTTATCAGATTTTGGTGATCTTTAAGTAGACAAGTCAAAATTTCAAACCCCCTGTTATGGTGTAGGGTACCTGGCCTTCTCTGATGTAATCAGAGTTAGATTTGATTCAGTGATTTTATAAAAACAGCTAGGAAGCACAATTTAGCAGTGGGTTGCAGAAAAAAAAAATATGCTGCCAGAAAAATCCAATAGAGTGATTAAACAGCTCTTTATTTTCTGGCTTTATTTTTATGCTAACAAATTTGTTCTCTGAAAAGTGTCCACAAAGCCAAGTCTCTGATTAACACCTTTGTAAGGATGGTTTTTCACCTATTACTAAATTAAACTTGCTTCATTGGAAAGGCAGCAAGATGCATCCTCATTTCAATGTCTACTGAAATAATACAGGTTGACACCAGGAAACATTAACGCCACTGCATCCTTGCTGCTTTCTCATGTGGAAGTCTGTTTAATGTGAAAACAAGGTGATATCTAATTAGCACACAGGTAAGGAATTAAGAAAATCTTTATTTAAGGGTGAAGATGTTTCTCACAAAATCGTTGCCCCAATGCATCATTGAAATTCAAGCTGGAAAGATGATTTTAATATATCACTTGTACATTTTGTATTGCTCTTCTGGTGACAATGTAGTTTGTTTTTGTCAATTACCATTTTAATAATAGGGTAAAGAAAATTAAGTGGATTTTTGAAAGAAAACAATACTGTCAATATACTATTAAAACAAATTAAAATGGTAAAAGTTATTGTACTTTAAGTAAAAATAAAAGAGCCAAAATATCAATCCCAGTTTTGGATTACTTTAATTAACAAACAAAAAAATGCATATAGCAGAGGATAGTTTCAATCTGCCTACCTCTGGGTTATGGGCCCAGCATGCTTCCATTGCTGTACTCTGCTGCACATGTAAATGCAAGAGATCCTGAAGCACTCACTCATCATGGGAAAGTACCAATGTGTTTCTTCGTTGGTTGATAGAAGAAACATCTTACAAAAACTCTCCAGATTATTGATTTTTTTAAGTTTTTCTAGGAAACGTTTTAGATGAATGCTTATTAGCATTTGTCAGTATGTACTTTTGCAAAGTGTCTCTGTGGCGCAATCAGTTAGTGTGTACGGCTATTAACCAAAAGGTTGGTGGTTCAATCCCACCCAGGGACGTAATTGACCTTGTTATCAGATTTTGGTGATCTTTAAGTAGACAAGTCAAATTTCATACCCCCTGTTATGGTGTAGGGTACATGGCCTTCTTTGATGTAATCAGAGTTAGATTTGATTCAGTGATTTTATAAAAAAACAGCTAGGAAGCACAATTTAGCAGTGGGTTGCAGAGAAAAAGAAATATGCTGGCAAAAAAATCCAATTGAGTGATTAAACAGCTCTTCATTTTCTGGCTTTATTTTTATGCTAACAAATTTGTTCTCTGAAAAGTGTCCACAAAGCCAAGTCTCTGATTAACACCTTTGTAAGGATGGTTTTTCACCTATTACTAAATTAAACTTGCTTCATTGGAAAGGCAGCAAGATGCATCCTCATTTCAATGTGTACTGAAATAATACAAGTTGACACCAGGAAACATTAACGCCACTGCATCCTTGCTGCTTTCTCATGTGGTCATGTGGAAGTCTGTTTAATGTGAAAACAAGGTGATATCTAATTAGCACACAGGTAAGGAATTAAGAAAATCTTTATTTAAGGGTGAAGATGTTTCTCACAAAATTGTTGACCCAATGCAACATTGAAATTCAAGCTGGAAAGATGATTTTAATATATCACTTGTACATTTTGTATTGCTCTTCTGGTGACAATGTAGTTTGTTTTTGTCAATTACCATTTTAATAATAGGGTAAAGAAAATGAAGTGGATTTTTGAAAGAAAACAATACTGTCAATATACTATTAAAACAAATTAAAATGGTAAAAGTTATTGTACTTGTACCCGGGGACTAGTGTGTGAGTGGTGCTGGCTCCTGCACAGTGACAGAAACTGGGTGTTGCACGTAATGTCACAGTGAAACACCCATATTCTGTCACTGAAGAGGAGCCGGCACTTTGGTGTCACCCCCCTTGGCGGGTGACACTCGGGTGTGGGCCGCAACCCCGTTGTGATGCCACTGACCAATGGGAAGCTTTACGTGGCTTACCCATGTGTTAGTAGCCCCAAGCATCTTTTGTGTTAGTCCCTGAAGAAAAACTTCAAATATTTACAAATAAATTTTGTAATCAATGGGCCTAATTCAGTAAGGATTGCAAATTCTGCTAAGTAACAGAATTTGCAATCCTTTGGTTCGCATGCTGGGGCCACCCAGCATGCCGCCTCCCTTCTTGACCACGCTGAAATTGCAGTCGCAGTGCAGTTCAGCGTGATCATAAAAAATGGGTTAGCCTCCTGTTGGTGCAGACTGTATGTGTGCGCAGGAAGCCGCCACCATTTTTGTGATCGCAGCTGCTGCATGTGATGTCATGCAACCGCTCTGACCACGCCTCCTGTTTCTCCGTTGCCGACCCCATTTTGAAGCCCTGCCCACGCACCGCTCCATCTCCGACTTGGAAATGGAGTGTTGCTGACCCCCCCCCCCAGCACCGATTGACAGTCAGAGGCGATTGCATTAACTGCGGGGTGCCGCAGAAAATGCAGGCGCATGCGTATGCTCTTAGCAATTTTTGCAGTTGGACTGCTTATTGCGATTGCAATCCAACCTGAATCAGGCTCTATTACCTATCACAATGCACTGCGGGTAGTACAAAATGGGGTTAATATAAGAGAAAACCCCCCAGAGCTGTGCTCCTTAACTGTCCCTGGTGGCTAGTGGAGCGGCTGCCCAGTAATCAGTGTCCACGCCAGTGCGCACATGGCCCGCCCCCTACAGCCACGCTGGATCACGGTATAGTGTGGGCACAGAAGTCCCTTACCTCCCTTTCATCAGCGGCCTCGTGATCCCGGAGGGCGGTGTGTGTGTGACTGACCTTAGGAAGAAACCGGAGCCTCCGCTGCAGTGACCCAGCAACCAGGGCGCGGGAGTATACTGCGCCGCTGGGAGTGATGGAGCTGCAGTAAAGATGTCTATTAGACCTAGCCTGCTGCAGCCCTTGTAGATTCTTATAAAAAAAAGTTCTTCTTTTCTTGTCAAAATTAATAGCTAAGAATAGGCTGCCTGAGGCAGCCCCCTCTTAAGTGGCCTGCTACTGAAGGCACCAACTACAAACTGAGCTCCCTTGTTCATGGAAGCGAGGTTATAGAGGAGGGGGCGCTGAGCATCTTGGGAACAGTCAAAAGCTTTGAGCCTGTTGGTGCCTCAGATCAAGATCCTACTCTACACCCCAATGTGAATCCTTGTGGAGTCCAGTGTATCCCACAGAAGAAATGAATGTGTCACACCCATTGGCAGCAACATTAGAATAGCTGCTGATGGGCACAATTGAGAAAGGAAGGGGGGAAAACATTTGAATCCAGCACATATATGTAATTTGAATATGTAATTTGTACCTTCCTACTTTAAAATGTAATGGATGAACCTCACCCTGTGAGAACTATCTTCATGATCAAGAGATCTCATATGCAAGATAAGTATGTGTTGGCAGAGGCGCTCACTGGGCAGAGATGCTGATCGCATCTCTGGCATGTGCCGGTGCACTGCGGCACCAGCACACACACACACACACTTCAGACCTGATCTCCTGTTGTGTGAATATGCACAGCAGAGATCAGGTCTGAATTAGGCCCTATATACAGCTGTCAGTAAGGCAGGGATCTGCTGCTGCCAGTGAGGCAGGGATGTGCTGCTGTCAGTGAAGCAGTGATCTGCTGCTGCCAGTGAGGCAGGGATCTGCTGCTGCCAGTGAGGCAGGGATGTGCTGCTATAAGTGAGGCAGGTATGTGCTGCTGTCAATGAGGCAGGGATGTGCTGCTGTCAGTGAAGCAGGGATGTGCTGCTGTCAGCGAGGCAGTGATCTGCTGCCCACTATCTCCCTATCACCCCTGCCTGAGTCACACACTTTCCCTGTCACCCCTGCCCCAGTTACCCACTATCTCCCAGTCACCGCTGCCTCAGTTAACCACTATACCTGCGACCCCTGCCTCAGTCACCCACTATACCAGTCACCCCTGCTTTAGTCACCCACTATCTCTGTCACCCCTGCCTCAGTCAACCACTATCTCCATATCACCCCTACCTCAGTCACCCACTATCCCTGTCACCTCTGCCTCAGTCACCCACTGTCACCCTATCACCCCTGCCTCAGTCACCCACTATCCCTGTCACCCCTGCCTCAGTCTCCTACTGTCCCTGTCACCCCTGCCACAGTCATCCACTATATCCCTATCACCCCTGCCTTAGTCACTGACTATCTCCCAGTCACCCCGGCCTCAGTCACCCACTATCTCCCAGTCATACATGCTTCAGTCACCCACTATCTCCCAGTCATCCCTGCCTCAGTCACCTACTGACACCAGTGCAGACATTTCTGCTGCGGCCTCTCCACTCTCCAGCGTGAACGTACTGACGACTGAGGAAATCCGCTTCCCAGTTGAGGACTCCGGGAATGAACACTGCCGATATTGCTGGCAGATGACGTTCTACCCAACTGAGGATTTTTGATACTTCCAGCTTTGCCATGCAATTTCGAGTGCCGCCTTGATGATTTGTGTACACTACCGTGGTGTCGTTGTCCGATTGTACTTGAACAGGCCTGTTCTGTACTAGAGGCAGGGCCAGTGTCAATGAATTGAACACTGCCCGCAATTCCAGAATGTTTATCGGGAGGAGAGATTCCTCCCTGGTCCACCGATGGTGAAGGGTCGTCATCACGGCCATGACCTTGGTGAATTTCCGAGGTGCCGTGGCCAAACCAGAAGGCAGGACCTGAAATCCAAAAACTAACCAGGCACAACACTGCTTAGCTTCCAACATCAGATGAGATTGGACATATCCAGTGTGATGCGGCTGTAGATGATTTTTGCTGTTTCTAACTTCTACTTCTAACTACTGGTACATCAATGAATAAGTTTCAAAATATAATGCATCAAGAGAACGGTGTTGGTAGTATAAAACTACCTACAGCACCTGGTATTCCCAGGTGGTCTCACATCCAAGAACAAACCAGGCCTAAAATCAGGTGATATTGGGCACATACAGTGTGGTGTGGCTGTAGATGAGCTTGTGGTTTCTGTTAGAGTTCTTCTACTTCTAACTACTCGTACATAAATTAGAGATGAGCGCCGGAAATTTTTCGGGTTTTGTGTTTTGGTTTTGGGTTCGGTTCCGCGGCCGTGTTTTGGGTTCGACCGCGTTTTGGCAAAACCTCACCGAATTTTTTTTGTCGGATTCGGGTGTGTTTTGGATTCGGGTGTTTTTTTAAAAAAACCCTAAAAAACAGCTTAAATCATAGAATTTGGGGGTAATTTTGATCCCAAAGTATTATTAACCTCAAAAAACATAATTTACACTCATTTTCAGCCTATTCTGAACACATCACACCTCACAATATTATTTTTAGTCCTAAAATTTGCACCGAGGTCGCTGTGTGAGTAAGATAAGCGACCCTAGTGGCCGACACAAACACCGGGCCCATCTAGGAGTGGCACTGCAGTGTCACGCAGGATGGCCCTTCCAAAAAACCCTCCCCAAACAGCACATGACGCAAAGAAAAAAAGAGGCGCAATGAGGTAGCTGACTGTGTGAGTAAGATTAGCGACCCTAGTGGCCGACACAAACACCGGGCACATCTAGGAGTGGCACTGCAGTGTCACGCAGGATGTCCCTTCCAAAAAACCCTCCCCAAACAGCACATGACGCAAAGAAAAAAAGAGGCGCAATGAGGTAGCTGTGTGAGTAAGATTAGCGACCCTAGTGGCCGACACAAACACCGGGCCCATCTAGGAGTGGCACTGCAGTGTCACGCAGGATGTCCCTTCCAAAAAACCCTCCCCAATCAGCACATGATGCAAAGAAAAAGAAAAGAAAAAAGAGGTGCAAGATGGAATTATCCTTGGGCCCTCCCACCCACCCTTATGTTGTATAAACAAAACAGGACATGCACACTTTAACCAACCCATCATTTCAGTGACAGGGTCTGCCACACGACTGTGACTGATATGACGGGTTGGTTTGGACCCCCCCCAAAAAAGAAGCAATTAATCTCTCCTTGCACAAACTGGCTCTACAGAGGCAAGATGTCCACCTCATCTTCACCCTCCGATATATCACCGTGTACATCCCCCTCCTCACAGATTATCAATTCGTCCCCACTGGAATCCACCATCTCAGCTCCCTGTGTACTTTGTGGAGGCAATTGCTGCTGGTCAATGTCTCCGCGGAGGAATTGATTATAATTCATTTTAATGAACATCATCTTCTCCACATTTTCTGGATGTAACCTCGTACGCCGATTGCTGACAAGGTGAGCGGCGGCACTAAACACTCTTTCGGAGTACACACTTGTGGGAGGGCAACTTAGGTAGAATAAAGCCAGTTTGTGCAAGGGCCTCCAAATTGCCTCTTTTTCCTGCCAGTATAAGTACGGACTGTGTGACGTGCCTACTTGGATGCGGTCACTCATATAATCCTCCACCATTCTATCAATGTTGAGAGAATCATATGCAGTGACAGTAGACGACATGTCCGTAATCGTTGTCAGGTCCTTCAGTCCGGACCAGATGTCAGCATCAGCAGTCGCTCCAGACTGCCCTGCATCACCGCCAGCGGGTGGGCTCGGAATTCTGAGCCTTTTCCTCGCACCCCCAGTTGCGGGAGAATGTGAAGGAGGAGATGTTGACAGGTCGCGTTCCGCTTGACTTGACAATTTTGTCACCAGCAGGTCTTTCAACCCCAGCAGACCTGTGTCTGCCGGAAAGAGAGATCCAAGGTAGGCTTTAAATCTAGGATCGAGCACGGTGGCCAAAATGTAGTGCTCTGATTTCAACAGATTGACCACCCGTGAATCCTTGTTAAGCGAATTAAGGGCTGCATCCACAAGTCCCACATGCCTAGCGGAATCGCTCCGTGTTAGCTCCTTCTTCAATGCCTCCAGCTTCTTCTGCAAAAGCCTGATGAGGGGAATGACCTGACTCAGGCTGGCAGTGTCTGAACTGACTTCACGTGTGGCAAGTTCAAAGGGCATCAGAACCTTGCACAACGTTGAAATCATTCTCCACTGCACTTGAGACAGGTGCATTCCATCTCCTATATCGTGCTCAATTGTATAGGCTTGAATGGCCTTTTGCTGCTCCTCCAACCTCTGAAGCATATAGAGGGTTGAATTCCACCTCGTTACCACTTCTTGCTTCAGATGATGGCAGGGCAGGTTCAGTAGTTTTTGGTGGTGCTCCAGTCTTCTGTACGCCGAAAGTGTCCCGCAATTTTTCTGGCCACCGACAGCATCTCTTGCACGCCCCTGTCGTTTTTTAAAAAATTCTGCACCACCAAATTCAAGGTATGTGCAAAACATGGGACGTGCTGGAATTTGCCCATATTTAATGCACACACAATATTGCTGGCGTTGTCCGATGCCACAAATCCACAGGAGAGTCCAATTGGGGTAAGCCATTCCGCGATGATCTTCCTCAGTTGCCGTAAGAGGTTTTCAGCTGTGTGCGTATTCTGGAAAGCGGTGATACAAAGCGTAGCCTGCCTAGGAAAGAGTTGGCGTTTGCGAGATGCTGCTACTGGTGCCGCCGCTGCTGTTCTTGCGGCGGGAGTCCATACATCTACCCAGTGGGCTGTCACAGTCATATAGTCCTGACCCTGCCCTGCTCCACTTGTCCACATGTCCGTGGTTAAGTGGACATTGGGTACAACTGCATTTTTTAGGACACTGGTGAGTCTTTTTCTGACGTCCGTGTACATTCTCGGTATCGCCTGCCTAGAGAAGTGGAACCTAGATGGTATTTGGTAACGGGGGCACACTGCCTCAATAAATTGTCTAGTTCCCTGTGAACTAACGGCGGATACCGGACGCACGTCTAACACCAACATAGTTGTCAAGGACTCAGTTATCCGCTTTGCAGTAGGATGACTGCTGTGATATTTCATCTTCCTCGCAAAGGACTGTTGAACAGTCAATTGCTTACTGGAAGTAGTACAAGTGGGCTTACGACTTCCCCTCTGGGATGACCATCGACTCCCAGCGGCAACAACAGCAGCGCCAGCAGCAGTAGGCGTTACACGCAAGGATGCATCGGAGGAATCCCAGGCAGGAAAGGACTCGTCAGACTTGCCAGTGACATGGCCTGCAGGACTATTGGCATTCCTGGGGAAGGAGGAAATTGACACTGAGGGAGTTGGTGGGGTGGTTTGCGTGAGCTTGGTTACAAGAGGAAGGGATTTACTGGTCAGTGGACTGCTTCCGCTGTCACCCAAAGTTTTTGAACTTGTCACTGACTTATTATGAATGCGCTGCAGGTGACGTATAAGGGAGGATGTTCCGAGGTGGTTAACGTCCTTACCCCTACTTATTACAGCTTGACAAAGGGAACACACGGCTTGACACCTGTTGTCCGCATTTCTGGTGAAATACCTCCACACCGAAGAGCTGATTTTTTTGGTATTTTCACCTGGCATGTCAACGGCCATATTCCTCCCACGGACAACAGGTGTCTCCCCGGGTGCCTGACTTAAACAAACCACCTCACCATCAGAATCCTCCTGGTCAATTTCCTCCCCAGCGCCAGCAACACCCATATCCTCCTCATCCTGGTGTACTTCAACACTGACATCTTCAATCTGACTATCAGGAACTGGACTGCGGGTGCTCCTTCCAGCACTTGCAGGGGGCATGCAAATAGTGGAAGGCGCATGCTCTTCACGTCCAGTGTTGGGAAGGTCAGGCATCGCAAACGACACAATTGGACTCTCCTTGTGGATTTGGGATTTCAAAGAACGCACAGTTCTTTGCGGTGCTTTTGCCAGCTTGAGTCTTTTCAGTTTTCTAGCGAGAGGCTGAGTGCTTCCATCCTCATGTGAAGCTGAACCACTAGCCATGAACATAGGCCAGGGCCTCAGCCGTTCCTTGCCACTCCGTGTGGTAAATGGCATATTGGCAAGTTTACGCTTCTCCTCCGACAATTTTATTTTAGGTTTTGGAGTCCTTTTTTTTCTGATATTTGGTGTTTTGGATTTGACATGCTCTGTACTATGACATTGGGCATCGGCCTTGGCAGACGACGTTGCTGGCATTTCATCGTCTCGGCCATGACTAGTGGCAGCAGCTTCAGCACGAGGTGGAAGTGGATCTTGATCTTTCCCTAATTTTGGAACCTCAACTTTTTTGTTCTCCATATTTTATAGGCAGAACTAAAAGGCACCTCAGGTAAACAATGGAGATGGATGGATTGGATACTAGTATACAATTATGGACGGACTGCCACGGTTAGGTGGTATAAAAAAACCACGGTTAGGTGGTATATATTATAATAATAATACAATTATGGATGGACGGACTGCCTGCCGACTGCCGACACAGAGGTAGCCACAGCCGTGAACTACCGCACTGTACACTGGTTGATAAAGAGATAGTAGTATACTCGTAACAACTAGTATGACACTATGACGACGGTATAAAGAATGAAAAAAAAACCACGGTTAGGTGGTATATATTATAATAATAATACAATTATGGATGGACGGACTGCCTGCCGACTGCCGACACAGAGGTAGCCACAGCCGTGAACTACCGCACTGTACACTGGTTGATAAAGAGATAGTAGTATACTCGTAACAACTAGTATGACACTATGACGACGGTATAAAGAATGAAAAAAAAACCACGGTTAGGTGGTATATATTATAATAATAATACAATTATGGATGGACGGACTGCCTGCCGACTGCCGACACAGAGGTAGCCACAGCCGTGAACTACCGCACTGTACACTGGTTGATAAAGAGATAGTAGTATACTCGTAACAACTAGTATGACACTATGACGACGGTATAAAGAATGAAAAAAAAACCACGGTTAGGTGGTATATATTATAATAATAATACAATTATGGATGGACGGACTGCCTGCCGACTGCCGACACAGAGGTAGCCACAGCCGTGAACTACCGCACTGTACACTGGTTGATAAAGAGATAGTAGTATACTCGTAACAACTAGTATGACACTATGACGACGGTATAAAGAATGAAAAAAAAACCACGGTTAGGTGGTATATATTATAATAATAATACAATTATGGATGGACGGACTGCCTGCCGACTGCCGACACAGAGGTAGCCACAGCCGTGAACTACCGCACTGTACACTGGTTGATAAAGAGATAGTAGTATACTCGTAACAATTAGGATGACACTATGACGGTATAAAGAATGAAAAAAAAACCACGGTTAGGTGGTAGGTATATAATAATAAATAATACAATTCTGGTCGGACGGACTGCCTGCCGTGTGCCGACACAGAGGTAGCCACAGCCGTGAACTACCGCACTGTACACTGGTTGATAAAGAGATAGTAGTATACTCGTAACAATTAGGATGACACTATGACGGTATAAAGAATGAAAAAAAAACCACGGTTAGGTGGTAGGTATATAATAATAAATAATACAATTCTGGTCGGACGGACTGCCTGCCGTGTGCCGACACAGAGGTAGCCACAGCCGTGAACTACCGCACTGTACACTGGTTGATAAAGAGATAGTAGTATACTCGTAACAATTAGGATGACACTATGACGGTATAAAGAATGAAAAAAAAACCACGGTTAGGTGGTAGGTATATAATAATAAATAATACAATTCTGGTCGGACGGACTGCCTGCCGTGTGCCGACACAGAGGTAGCCACAGCCGTGAACTACCGCACTGTACACTGGTTGATAAAGAGATAGTAGTATACTCGTAACAATTAGGATGACACTATGACGGTATAAAGAATGAAAAAAAAACCACGGTTAGGTGGTAGGTATATAATAATAAATAATACAATTCTGGTCGGACGGACTGCCTGCCGTGTGCCGACACAGAGGTAGCCACAGCCGTGAACTACCGCACTGTACACTGGTTGATAAAGAGATAGTAGTATACTCGTAACAATTAGGATGACACTATGACGGTATAAAGAATGAAAAAAAAACCACGGTTAGGTGGTAGGTATATAATAATAAATAATACAATTCTGGTCGGACGGACTGCCTGCCGTGTGCCGACACAGAGGTAGCCACAGCCGTGAACTACCGCACTGTACACTGGTTGATAAAGAGATAGTAGTATACTCGTAACAATTAGGATGACACTATGACGGTATAAAGAATGAAAAAAAAACCACGGTTAGGTGGTAGGTATATAATAATAAATAATACAATTCTGGTCGGACGGACTGCCTGCCGTGTGCCGACACAGAGGTAGCCACAGCCGTGAACTACCGCACTGTACTGTGTCTGCTGCTAATATAGACTGGTTGATATTTAAAGAGATATTAGTAGTATACAACAATACTATACTGGTGGTCAGGCACTGGTCACCACTCCTGCAGCAAAAGTGTGCACTGTTAATTAATATAATTGTACTCCTGGCTCCTGCTAACAACCTGCAGTGCTCCCCAGTCTCCCCCACAATTAATTATAAGCTTTTAATTTATACATTGATGACTGTGCAGCACACTGGGCTGAGCTGAGTGCACACAGACTGAGTCACACTGTGTGACTGACTGTGCTGTGTATCGTTTTTTTTTTCAGGCAGAGAACGGATATAGCAGAGAGAAGTGAACGGATATATTATATTAAATAAAAGTTAACTAGCAACTGCACTGGTCACTGACTGTGGTAAACTAACTCTGTCTGCGACTCTGCACAATCTCTCTCTATCTAATCTATCTATCTCTATTCTAATGGAGAGGACGCCAGACACGTCCTCTCCCTATCAATCTCAATGCACGAGTGAAAATGGCGGCGACGCGCGGCTCCTTATATAGAATCCGAGTCTCGCGATAGAATCCGAGCCTCGCGAGAATCCGACAGCGTCATGATGACGTTCGGGCGCGCTCGGGTTAACCGAGCAAGGCGGGAAGATCCGAGTCGCTCGGACCCGTGGAAAAAAAAGTGAAGTTCGTGCGGGTTCGGATTCAAAGAAACCGAACCCGCTCATCTCTAACATAAATGAGTAAGCAGCCGATTTATTAAACCTGGTGAAATGATAATTTGCATGGTGATAAAGTACCAGCCAATCAGCTCCTAATTGCCATGTCACAGGCTGGGTTTGAAAAATGACAGTTAGGAGCTGTCTGGCTGGTACTTTATCACCTTGCACTTTATCAGTTCACCAGGCTTAATAGATCTGCCCCAATGTTTCAAAATGGAATGCATCAAGAGAACGGTGTTAGTATTGTAAAAATACACACAGCTCCTGGTATTTCCTTTTGGTCTCCCATCCAAGTACTAAAACCAGGACCAACACTGCTCAGCTTCCATGATCAGGAGAGATTGGGCAAATCCAGTGTGCTGTGGCTGTAGATGAGCTGGTGGTTTCTGTTACAGCTCTTCTACTTCTAACTTCTGGTACATAAAAGAATACATGTAAAAATTAAATGTACCAAGAAAATGGTGTTGGTAGTTTAAAAACACCTAAAGAATCTGATACTACCAAGCAGTCTCCCATCCATGTATTAACAAAGTCCAATACTGCTTTGCTTCAAAAATCAAATGAGATTGGGCATATCCAGTGTGGTGTGGCTTTAGATAAGCTTTGTGGTTTCTGTTAGAGCTCTTCTGCTTCTAACTACTGGTACATTAATGAATATGTATAAGGTTGTAGTTTATCCAATATGCCTTTACTACCTTACCTTTCAACCCCCCCTCCCTCCCCTCTTCTCCTTATAGCTTACTTAGTTCTCTCCTCCTTGTGTGTGCGTTATTTGTTTTCTCATACGTCCTAGAGGATGCTGGGGTCACATTAAGAACCATGGGGTATAGACGGGATCCGCAGGAGACATGGGCACTTTAAGACTTTCAAAGGGTGTGAACTGTCTCCTCCCTCTATGCCCCTCCTCCAGACTCCAGTTTTAGTATTGTGCGCAGTGATACTGGATGCACTACAGGGGAGCTCTACTGAGTTTCTCTGAAAAGACTTGTTAGTTTTTTTTATTTTCAGGGAGGCTGCTGGCAACAGTCTCCCTGCTTCGTGGGACTTAGGGGAGAGAAGTATGACCAACTTCTAGTGAGTTCAATGGCTCTGCTTCAGGCTGACAGGACACCATTAGCTCCTGAGGGTGCTGATCGCTGGGTACGCCTAGATGCACACTCCCGCAGCCTGCCGTCACCCCCTTACAGAGCCAGAAGACAGGTGAGTAGCAGAAGAACAGAAGACTTCTTCTTCAGTGACGGCATTCTGAGGTACCGAGCAGCGAGCGGAACGCTGCGCGCCATGCTCACACACAAACACAGGCACTGCAGGGTGCAGGGCACGGGGGGGGGGGCACCCTGGGCAGCATAAATTCCTCACAAAAGGCTGGAAAAAGTGGACATTAGTGCCTGGGCACTGTCCTTACCCCGCTAGCGTAATTAATTATTTCTGAGCGGGACAGATATGCGCCATTACAGCGGCGGGGCTTCTTCCTCACCTCACCAGAACATCTTTAGAGCATTACAAGTCTATCACTATAGAGTTTATTATTTCCCAGACTGTGTACTTTTGGCGCTGGATTGTGAGCTGAAAAATCCTCTGTGTCCCTCTGACAGATTTACTGACGGTCTGTCCCCCATAAGCCGGTGTGTCTGTGGGTACTTGGTATATGTGTGTCAACATGTCGGTGGCTGAATGTTTTTCCCAAGAGGAAACTATATTAGGAATGCAGACATATGATGGTGGCCCTGTTGGCACCACCAATAACTGACTGGGTAAATGTTTCAGTAATATCAGAGTAAGGTTGGATAAATCTGTGTCCCAGACACAGACGTAGAGAATAGATGTGATATTCATGGCTATGTTTCTTTTCCCTCAGGCCCCGCTGGGTCGCAAAAATGTTATTTTGCCCAGTTACTACACACTGATACTGACACGGATACTGATACTTATGTCGACCATAATGTTTCCTGATTAGATCCAATATTGGCAAGGAGCATTCAGTACATGATTGTGGATATTAAGGACATATTAAAATCACTGAAGACCCTGCTGTTCCTGACAAAGGGGTCTATATGTATGTATATATAGATATATAATGAAAGCTGATGTAACGTTCCTCCATCTCTGTTTGAGAAAGTCTGGGCCAGCTCGACAAGATGGTTTCAAATCCCCAAAAGGATTCTGGTTGTTTATTCATTTCCCGCCGCGGACAGAATAAAGTGGGAGTCACCCCCTGTTCTGCACGGGGCCCTGTCACAAATCCAGCGGATCGTATGCAGGAAGCTACATTATTTCTAGTTATGTAACCACGGGTACATTACTTAGACCTGCCATTACATGTGCATGGGTGAGTAGTAGTATTCAAGAATTGGTCGAATACCTTGTCATCCGATATAGATACCCTGGAGAGATGGGATACTCCTTACGTTGTATCATATCAAGGACACTGCAGCATACTTACGTGAGACTGCAAGGGATATAGGACTCTTGAGTTCACGGGCCAATTTCATGGCAGTGTCGGATAGGAGGGCATTGTGGATTCACCAAGAGAATGCTGATGCTGACTCCAAGAAGAAAGGGAGTCTCTTCCCTATGAAGGTGAAGCCTTGTTTGGTGACTGCCTAGTTAATTTGATCTCGGCAGCTCCCGCAGGTAAGTCAACCTTCTTGCCCTATGTTCCCTCCCAACGGATGAAGACGCATCATTATCTGATGCAGTCATTTCGGCCCAATAGATATGCAAGAAGTTAAGATTCCCCTTTCTTTGCAGGTAGAGGAAGGAGAAGAGAGAAGAGGTCTGCATCCTCTTCAAGATCGCAGGAGCAGAGATCATCCTCTGCTTCTGCCAAATCCACTGCATGACGCTGGGGCTCTCTTGCAGGAGCCCGCACCAGTGGGGGCACGTCTAAAACTCTTCAGTCAGTTCTGGATTCATTCGGACATGGACTCGTGTGTTTTACAAATAGTGTCCCAAGGGTACAAACTGGGGTTTCAAGATGTTCCCCCTCACCGATTGTTCAAACATTAAGTTACTGTGCTATTCCTGGGTTATATAGCGCTGGGGTATGTGCTGGCATACTCTCTCTCTGTCTCTCCAAAGGGCCTTGTGGGGGAAATGTCTTCAGTAAAAGTATTCCCTGTGTGTGTGGTGTGTCGGTACGCGTGTGTCGACATGTCTGAGGAAGAAGGCTATATTAGAGAGGAGCGGGAGCAAATGAACGTGGTGTCTCCGCCGACACCTGATTGGATGGATATGTGGAATGTTTTAAATGCTAGTGTAAACTCATTGCACAAAAGATTAGACAAGGCAGAAGCTTTGGGACAGTCAGGGTCTCAACCAATGCCTAATCCTATGTCGCAGGGACTGTCAGGGTCTCATAAGCGCCCACTATCCAGATTGTTGACACAGATACCGACACGGATTCTGACTCCAGTGTCGATTACGATGATGCAAAGTTACAGCCAAAATTGGCAAAATACATTTGATATATGATTATGGCAATAAAAGATGTTTTGCACATCACAGAGGAGCCCCCTATCCCTGACAAGAGGGTACATATGTACAAGGGAAAGAAGCCTGAGGTAACCTTTCCCCCCTCACACGAGCTGAACGAGTTATGTGAAAAAGCTTGGGAATCTCCTGCAGATTTCCAAAAGGATTCCCCTTTCCCATCAACGGATAGGTTACGATGGGAATCCTCCCCTTGGGTGGACAAAGCATTAACACGCTTATCCAAGAAGGTAGCCCTCCCATCCCAGGATACGGCTACCCTCAAAGAGTCTGCTGACCGCAAACAGGAGATTACCCTGAAGTCCATTTATACACATTCAGGTACCTTACTCAGACCGGCAATTGCGTCGGCCTGGGTGTGTAGTGCTGTAGCGGCATGGACGGATACCCTAGATAAGGCTACTATTTTATTGCCCCTGGGGCATATAAGAGATGCTGTCCTATATATGTGTGTATGCAAACTACAGGTGGTGCTGCAGGGCTCACACCCTTTTACTTGTCTTGTAGAGCAACTCTGGAGCTGTTACTGGGTCCAGCTGCTGCAAGAAATCAGCTTGAATGCTTCAGGGGCTTGGGCATGGCCAACATGAGCCCCACACTGATGGGGGTGTATAAAGCGATCTAGGGGTCATCCAAGCGCAACCCCACAAAGGCCGCCATGCCCTGCGTGACCATTTTCTCTTTTCATATGCAGACGAGGGTTGCAGCCAACTATGCCCATTGCTTGGATGACATCACCGTATGCAAATCCGTCTGCTGCAGACCTTTCCCCAGGAATGCTTGTACTAGTTGTTGCATATGGTTTGATGTTTGAGGGTGCTTCAGTATTAGGCAGCCTTCCGCCCTCTCATGTTCATCTGAAAATATGTGGTCTCCCTGCAGTTCCCTTGTGCTTCCTCAGTTGAATCTCCTTAACTTGACGGGTGTGTGCCCGAGCAGCCGCCCTCCACAGCCCTATCCCAGCACATGCTTTTCTTGCGTATGAGATCTCTTGATCATGAAGATAGTTCTCACAGGGTGAGGTTCATCCATTACATTTTAAAGTAGGAAGGTACAAATTACATATTCAAATTACATATATGTGCTGGATTCAAATGTTTTCCCCCCTTCCTTTCTCAATTGTGCCCATCAGCAGCTATTCTAATGTTGCTGCCAATGGGTGTGACACATTAATTTCTTCTGTGGGATACACTGGACTCCACAAGGATTCACATTGGGGTGTAGAGTAGGATCTTGATCTGAGGCACCAACAGGCTCAAAGCTTTTGACTGTTCCCAAGATGCTCAGCGCCCCCTCCTCTATAACCTCGCTTCCATGAACAAGGGAGCTCAGTTTGTAGTTGGTGCCTTCAGTAGCAGGCCACTTAAGAGGGG
The DNA here is from genome assembly GCF_028390025.1 of Pseudophryne corroboree. Taxonomy (NCBI): domain Eukaryota; kingdom Metazoa; phylum Chordata; class Amphibia; order Anura; family Myobatrachidae; genus Pseudophryne; species Pseudophryne corroboree. The sequence goes on along the minus strand of NW_026970397.1, from coordinate 132,410 downwards.
GCTGCCTCAGGCAGCCTATTCTTAGCTATTAATTTTGACAAGAAAAGAAGAACTTTTTTTTATAAGAATCTACAAGGGCTGCAGCAGGCTAGGTCTAATAGACATCTTTACTGCAGCTCCATCACTCCCAGCGGCGCAGTATACTCCCGCGCCCTGGTTGCTGGGTCACTGCAGCGGAGGCTCCGGTTTCTTCCTAAGGTCAGTCACACACACACCGCCCTCCGGGATCACGAGGCCGCTGATGAAAGGGAGGTAAGGGACTTCTGTGCCCACACTATACCGTGATCCAGCGTGGCTGTAGGGGGCGGGCCATGTGCGCACTGGCGTGGACACTGATTACTGGGCAGCCGCTCCACTAGCCACCAGGGACAGTTAAGGAGCACAGCTCTGGGGGGTTTTCTCTTATATTAACCCCATTTTGTACTACCCGCAGTGCATTGTGATAGGTAATAGAGCCTGATTCAGGTTGGATTGCAATCGCAATAAGCAGTCCAACTGCAAAAATTGCTAAGAGCATACGCATGCGCCTGCATTTTCTGCGGCACCCCGCAGTTAATGCAATCGCCTCTGACTGTCAATCGGTGCTGGGGGGGGGGGGGTCAGCAACACTCCATTTCCAAGTCGGAGATGGAGCGGTGCGTGGGCAGGGCTTCAAAATGGGGTCGGCAACGGAGAAACAGGAGGCGTGGTCAGAGCGGTTGCATGACATCACATGCAGCAGCTGCGATCACAAAAATGGTGGCGGCTTCCTGCGCACACATACAGTCTGCACCAACAGGAGGCTAACCCATTTTTTATGATCACGCTGAACTGCACTGCGACTGCAATTTCAGCGTGGTCAAGAAGGGAGGCGGCATGCTGGGTGGCCCCAGCATGCGAACCAAAGGATTGCAAATTCTGTTACTTAGCAGAATTTGCAATCCTTACTGAATTAGGCCCATTGATTACAAAATTTATTTGTAAATATTTGAAGTTTTTCTTCAGGGACTAACACAAAAGATGCTTGGGGCTACTAACACATGGGTAAGCCACGTAAAGCTTCCCATTGGTCAGTGGCATCACAACGGGGTTGCGGCCCACACCCGAGTGTCACCCGCCAAGGGGGGTGACACCAAAGTGCCGGCTCCTCTTCAGTGACAGAATATGGGTGTTTCACTGTGACATTACGTGCAACACCCAGTTTCTGTCACTGTGCAGGAGCCAGCACCACTCACACACTAGTCCCCGGGTGCAGCACTCAACCCCCGGGATACCCGGAGCAACAAAATGGAGATTCAGGCCAACAGGCCACACCCCTACCTATGAGACCATGCCTCCATTTTACCATTGCGCTGCTTATCTGCGTGCACTGCATTACAATCTCCCTCGCTGCCTCTCTGGGTGTCACCAATGATAGTGACACCTTTGCCATGCTTGTAGCAGCTGGTCCTAAGATCTACGCCTCCAGCCCTGAGTGTTTGCCCTTGTGACTTGTTGATCATCATAGCGAAGCAGATTCTTACAGAAAACTGCAGGGGCTTAGATTGAAAAGAAAAACATTGACGAACCCATCATTTCAGCAACAGGGTCTGCCACACGGCTGACTGAAATGACTGGTTGGTTTGGACCCCCACCAAAAAAGAAGCAATCAATCTCTCCTTGCACAAACTGGCTCTACAGAGGCAAGATGTCCACCTCATCATCCTCCGATTCCTCACCCCTTTCACTGTGTACATCGCCCTCCTCACAGATTATTAATTCGTCCCCACTGGAATCCACCATCTCAGATCCCTGTGTACTTTCTGGAGGCAATTGCTGGTGAATGTCTCCACGGAGGAATTGATTATAATTCATTTTGATGATCATCATCTTCTCCACATTTTCTGGAAGTAACCTCGTACGCCGATTGCTGACAAGGTGAGCGGCTGCACTAAACACTCTTTTGGAGTACACACTGGAGGGAGGGCAACTTAGGTAGAATAAAGCCAGTTTGTGCAAGGGCCTCCAAATTGCCTCTTTTTCCTGCCAGTATACATACGTGCCTACCTGGATGCGGTCACTCATATAATCCTCCACCATTCTTTCAAAGGTGACAGAATCATATGCAGTGACAGTAGACGACATGTCAGTAATCGTTGCCAGGTCCTTCAGTCCGGACCAGATGTCAGCACTCACTCCAGACTGCCCTGCATCACCGCCAGCGGGCGGGCTCGGAATTCTTAGCCTTTTCCTCGCACCCCCAGTTGCGGGAGAATGTGAAGGAGGAGCTGTTGACGGGTCACGTTCCGCTTGACTTGACAATTTTCTCACCAGCAGGTCTTTGAACCTCTGCAGACTTGTGTCTGCAGGAAAGAGAGATACAATGTAGGTTTTAAATCTAGGATCGAGCACGGTGGCCCAAATTTATTGCTCTGATTTCAACAGATTGAATCCTGGTTAAGCGAATTAAGGGCTCCATCCACAAGTCCCACATGCCTAGCGGAATCGCTCTGTTTTAGCTCCTCCTTCAATGTCTCCAGCTTCTTCTGCAAAAGCCTGATGAGGGGAATGACCTGACTCAGGCTGGCAGTGTCTGAACTGACTTCACGTGTGGCAAGTTCAAAGGATTGCAGAACCTTGCACAACGTTGAAATCATTCTCCACTGCGCTTGAGTCAGGTGCATTCCCCCTCCTTTGCCTATATCGTGGGTAGATGTATAGGCTTGAATGGCCTTTTGCTGCTCCTCCATCTTCTGAAGCATATAGAGGGTTGAATTCCACCTCGTTACCACCTCTTGCTTCAGAGGATGGCAGGGCAGGTTCAGGAATGTTTGGTGGTGCTCCAGTCTTCGGCACGCGGTGGCTGAATGCAGAAAGTGGCCCGCAATTCTTCGGGCCACCGACAGCATCTCTTGCATGCCCCTGTCGTTTTTTAAATAATTCTGCACCACCAAATTCAATGTATGTGCAAAACATGGGACGTGCTGGAATTTGCCCAGATGTAATGCACGCACAATATTGGTGGCGTTGTCCGATGTCACAAATCCCCAGGAGAGTCAAATTGGGGTAAGCCATTCTGCGATGATGTTCCTCAGTTTCCGTAAGAGGTTGTCAGCTGTGTGCCTCTTATGGAAAGCGGTGATACAAAGCGTAGCCTGCCTAGGAACGAGTTGGCATTTGCGAGATGCTGCTACTGGTGCCGCCGCTGCTGTCCTTGCTGCGGGAGGCAATACATCTACCCAGTGGGCTGTCACAGTCATATAGTCCTGAGTCTGCCCTGCTCCACTTAACCACGGACATGTGGACTAGTGGACATTGGGTACAACTGCATTTTTTAGGACACTGGTGACTCTTTTTCTGAGGTCTGTGTACATTTTCGGTATCGCCTGCCTAGAGAAATGGAACCTAGATGGCATTTGGTACCGGGGACACAGTACCTCAATCAAGTCTCTAGTTGCCTCTGAATTAACGATGGATACCGGAACCACGTTTCTCACCACCCAGGCTGACAAGACCTGAGTTATCCGCTTTGCAGCAGGATGACTGCTGTGATATTTCATTTTCCTCGCAAAGGACTGTTGGACAGTCAATTGCCTACTGGAAGTAGTACAAGTGGTCTTCCGACTTCCCCTCTGGGATGACGATCGACTCCCAGCAGCAACAACAGCAGCGCCAGCAGCAGTAGGCGTTACACTCAAGGATGCATCGGAGGAATCCCAGGCAGGAGAGGACTCGTCAGACTTGCCAGTGACATGGCCTGCAGGACTATTGGCTCTCCTGTCTAAGGAGGAAATTGACACTGAGGGAGTTGGTGGTGTGGTTTGCAGGAGCTTGGTTACAAGAGGAAGGGATTTAGTGGTCAGTGGACTGCTTCCGCTGTCATCCAAAGTTTTTGAACTTGTCACTGACTTATGATTAATGCGCTGCAGGTGACGTATAAGGGAGGATGTTCTGAGGTGGTTAACGTCCTTACCCCTACTTATTACAGCTTGACAAAGGCAACACACGGCTTGACACCTGTTGTCCGCATTTGTGTACAGGATGCATACCTTCATGTCCAAATTTATCCATCTCATCAGTCGTACCTCAGATTTGCGGTACAGGACTGTCATTGCCAATTTCAGACGTTGCTGTTTGGTCTCTCCACTGCCCAGAGAATTTTCACCAAGGTAATGGTGGAAATGATGGTTTAAAATTTTAAAGCCTCCTGTTAGTGCTTCATCTACACGGTATAGCCCTGAATTTTCCAATGCGTAGCTCTTTGCAAAAGAGAGATATTGGCAAGGAAAAGCTGTCTTGTACCTTTGCATTTTTCTCCCAAACGAAGGACACTAGAAAGAAAATTTTAAAGCCTCCTGTTAGGCCATCATCTACACGGCTTAGCCCTGAATTTTCCAATGCGTAGCTCTTTGCAAAAGAGAGATATTGGCAAGGAAAAGCTGTCTTGTACCTTTGCATTTTTCTCCCAAACGAAGGACACTAGAAAGAAAATTTTAAAGCCTCCTGTTAGGCCATCATCTACACGGCATAGCCCTGAATTTTCCAATGTGCAGCTCTTTGCAAAAGAGAGATATTGGCAAGGAAAAGCTGTCTTGTACCTTTGCATTTTTCTCCCAAACGAAGGAAACTAGAATGAAAATTTTAAAGCCTCCTGTTAGTGCTTCATCTACACGGTATAGCCCTGAATTGTCCAATGCGTAGCTCTTTGCAAAAGAGAGATATTGGCAAGTAAAAGCTGTCTTTCAACTCTTCCACAACTGAAAAACAGATAGTGTTCCCAAGCCTTCCATCCTGTAATATCTTCAGTCTCTCGTCAATGAAGAAAACAATCCCTCCAGCAGACTCTTCAACCACGATACAAGATCACAGCCAAAAGGGCGAGAAGCAACTACACTTGCGTTTAACCAAAATGGCTAAAACTTAGTGGAGGAAAGTGCAGTGCACCAAAACATAAGCTGACACAATCATGGAGAATGCGCCAGCATATATGCTCTTCTATCTATATTTTGCAAACCTGCTCTTGTCCCCTCCAGCTGCTCCATGTAGATTTGACGCCTGGCAAGGTGCATAACCCACTGACAAGCAGGCACACTCCTGCATGAGTTTTCACTCTCACTAGCAGGATGATACACATTCATTTGCATGTGCTCCACCTCTGACACACCGCCCACCCAACCACCCAGTCACCAGAGCCACCCACAAGCCAACTGGCTCCGTGATTTAATTTGCACAGTGCAGTCATCCAGGCAGCATGTCCTTCTCAATGGAATAATCTCTGGTTCCATGGAATCTTCCGCATTGGAATGCTGCGGAACAAAAAGGATTTAAACATTCAGCTTGCTAGCATTCAATGTACCTGCGGCTTGGCTCTAGCACATGGGTCTTCATCCTGTGGCCCTCCAGCTGCTGTGAAACTACACATCCCAGCATGCCCTGCCACAGTTTTGCTATTAAGGTATGCTAAAACTGAGGCAGGGCATGCTGGTATATGTAGTTCCACAGCAGCTGGAGGGTCGCAGGTTGAAGACCCATATTCTGGCATGCCTGTTCTATGATGCATGTTCCGTGATGTCACAATCAGCTTGGAATGGGGTGTCTAGCATGCATTTGCTGACAGCCACTTGAGGGAGACACACATCAGGAGATGCAGCATATCGGAGGTCTTCGATGCCTTTCCAGCAAATGCACACCACCAGCTGCTGGTCTGGACACAAAACAATACCCACAATTGAAGGCTCAAAATGCTCAACTACAGGATTAATGTAAGTAGTGAATTTAGGAATGAATTTAGAAGTAGGAAATTAAGTTAGTTCACAAGTACATTCAAATTCCGATCTAAAGTCTAGGTAGGCCTCACGTCCTGGCAGCCCCCAGCATTTAAAAATGCCTTGATTAGAGGTAGGTAATTAAATGTAGATAAGAAGTAGACACAAAATAACACTCCACAGAGCAATTATCAGGTGTCTTTATCAATTGTTGCATTTAAAAAATCAAGCAATTAGGGAACACAATGTTGCGACAATGTAACCCTATTTGCAAAATAGTACTAAATAAGTTTGTCGATGTAAGACATTTGCAAAGGCGCAAACAAAACACGCTGGAAAATGCAACTGAATCTGTTTTTGGAGGTTAGAATAGATGCAGGATCAAGTAGCTCAATGGGTAGGGTGTTTGATTAGAATTCAACAGGTTATAGATTTGAATCCTGGGTATGATAGTTTGAGGTGTTATTTAATAAAGTATGTTTATATATTAGTCACACATGGCTTACTTGTACAAATGGCATGTCACCAGTTAGTGCTGACTGCTGATATGCCATTTGCACAAACACGCCATGTGTGACTGTATATGCATTTAAGGAGGGCACCCCGGCAATACCACAAACCATTGAGTGTCAAGTATACTAGATATATCTTCATATCTCATGTGCTTTCTCTGAGACCAATCTTGTTATGCCCCTTCCCCACAAGGCATGCGCCTTTTGTCCATATTGCAAAAATGGGGAGGGGAGGGGGGGGGGGCATATAATTCTCTGTCACAGGGCACCAAAAAGTCTAGTTATGGCTCTGGTATGCATTATGTAATCTGGCAGACCATATCTCCAACACTGGCTGGTTGGAATAGAAATCCGGTTATCTATGTGAGCAAATGACCATCAACGATTTACTCTCAAACACTAGAAAATGGACAAACATGGTCCCCTAAACAAATTGGTTAAATTTTGGGTTTAACCAATTTGTGTAATGACCATTTTTGACCACTTTTCTAGTGTTTGGGAGCAAATGGTTAATTGACATTTGCTACTATACATTACCAGATCAGATTTTCATTCCATCCATCCAGACTGGATAGATAGCCTGACAGATAATTGTGTAGTGTACGCCCAGGATAACTGTCAGTTGTGCTTTCTTTTATGACGGCACATAAATGGGTGGGCAGATCCAGAGCAAGCACTGCCCACTCATGCATAGTTGTCAACTGATGTGAAGTTCCAGGGGGCAATCTCAGTTATAAAGAAAAGTATCTGGAAATTGTCCCAAGTTTAAAAAAAAAATAAAAAAAAATTGATCAACTCCATTTATTTAGTATGATATCCCAGCAGTCAGAACAACATACTTTATTAAATAACACATCTCAAACTACCATACCCAGGATTCAAACCTATAACCTGTTGAATTCTAATCAAACACCCTACCTATTGAGCTATTTGATCCTGCATAAAAATTGTGAACATTATATGAAGCTATTGGTACTTTGCAAAAAAAAAGTATCAGCATTACAACGCAGCAGATCCATGCAGTTTGCAGCCACACACTACATGTATCTGCTCAGCCACAATGCTGATTATTTCTTCACAAAGTACAAGGTGAGCTCCAAACAGAATTCTCTAGCTTAGAATTATACCTTTCTATGCCAAACCTAGAAGTCGGGCCCCCCACCATGGGATCCCCCAGAGGGAGGCCTGCACCGTCATGCGGCAGGCTTGTCCGTTTTGGAAGCAGGCTGATGGGCAGCCCAGGCTTGCTTCAGTCTGGGCTTGGCAGGTCTGGAAGCATGAGCTTGCTTTGGGTATGCCTGACCTTGGGTACGCTTTACCTGAGGGATGAAAGGGCCAAGGGAAAGTACTTTTAGCCTTCTGCGTGGTAGGAGTCATACGAGGTAGGCAAGCTGTTTTAGCAGTAGCCAGATCAGCTACAATCTTATTGAGGTCTTCTCCAAAGAGAGTGTCTCCCTTGAAAGGAAGCACCTCCAGGGTTTTCTTGGAATCCATATCCACCGACCAGGATCTCAACCAGCTGTATAAAGTATTACCTTGGAACTGGCTCTCCACTCCCCATTATCTGGTTATCATGGCTTCCTCCGCCAGTGTCCAGACTCGCTTGCTGAAGCTCGGCCACTTCTTCCTAGCAGCAGGCTCCTGGATCACTGGGCAGCAGAGGTGCTTGGGAGCCGGAAGGGGGCGGAGCAATCAGGCAGGCAGTTGCAGTGCTGCCCAGCTATCTGTGGTGTGAGAAGAAGCAGGGGCACCCCACCGCTGGCAGTGCTGCAGCTAGCGGTGGTGGCAGCGGCGAGGCTGCTGGGCTGGGTCTTGAAAAAGGTGGAAAGAAGGGTGTTACGGCATGGAATGTACAAACTGCGAGACCCTGCTGGTAGCGCCTTTGTCTATTTAGTAGGAAGGGCACGTAACAGCCGGGGGGCAATGGAGGAAGCCCCTTTAGGGCTGGAGCCCCTTCAGGGCTGGAGCCCGGCGGCAACTGACTCCGTTGTCTCTGGCAGTTCTGCCCCTGGACTAGAGGAATGGTCAAGAACATGGCAACATTTAATGCCAAAAAATGCAAAATCATACACGTCTCAAAAATGCAAAGGCTAACTATAATATTAAGGGCATTATAATGGCAAGAGGAAAGCTATCTAAGTATTACTATTTCAGGTGAGCAATGTAACAAAGCAATAGGAAAGGCAAGTCAGATGCTTGTTTGCATAGGTTAAAGAACCAGTAGCAGAAAAAAGTAATACAGGTTGAGTATCCCATATGCAAATATTCTGAAATACGGAATATTCCGAAATACGGACTTTTTTGAGTGAGACTGAGATAGTGAAACCTTTGTTTTTTGATGGCTCAGTGTACACAAACTTTGTTTAATACTCAAAGTTATTAAAAATATTGTATTAAATGAACTTCAGACTGTGTGTATAAGGTGTATATGACACATGAATGAATTCTGTGAATGTACACACACTTTGTTTAATGCACAAAGTTATAAAAAATATTGGCTAAAATGACCTTCAGGCTGTGTGTATAAGGTGTATATGAAACATAAATGCATTCTGTGCTTAGATTTAGGTCCCATCACCATAATATCTCGTTATGGTATGCAATTATTCCAAAATACAGAAAAATCCGATATCCAAAATTCCTCTGGTCCCAAGCATTTTGGATAAGGGATACTCAACCTGTAATGCCACTGTATAGGTCCTTGGTACAGCCACATTTAGAATCCTGTGTTCAGTTCCAGAAGCCATATCTCCAGAAGGCTGTAAATACATTAGGGCAACTAAAATTGTGCATGGCCTACATCACAAAACTTACCTGGAAATACTAAAAGATTATGTGTATAGTTTGGAGAAGGGAAGAGGGAACATACAGTAATAGAAACATTTAAATATATAGGGAGGAATGTAATAGGGTGTGAGAATCAGAAAGTGAGAGATTTTGTGTTTTTTCCTGTTGTTTTTTTTTTTTTTATTGTTTGTTTTTTAAAGTGGCAATCCTTTACATGGCAAAACCAGGTTGATATTTGCCATGTAAAGGATTGCCACCGTGGGCATGTGTAGAAGGGGCACTGCTACTGTTGGCATTATGTGTGTAAGCTGCACTGATATGGTGGTTATGTGTATAAAGGGCACTGCGACTGTGGGTATTATTATTATTATTATTATTATTATTACATGCGGTGTAATGACAATAAGATAGTGCTACTGTGTGGCGTATTTTGATTTGGGGTGCTATTGTGTGGCCATGCCCCTTCCTTGTGATACCACACCGTCTTTTTTTAAGGAGCGCACTGTCCCTTTATTAAGTATTGGAGAGAGGGCCCAAATTAATAGTTTGCAGGGAGGCGCCAAACACCCTAGCACTGGCCCTTTGGTAGGGGACAGGATTTGCTTCTGCTTGTGCACATATGTTATGATTGCCAGCCAACAGCACTGGTTTTGCCTATAACACTAACTATAAATATTTTGAATTGGTCCTGGACCACCAATCCAAGGCACCCCTGCAAGTGTCCTGAGGCACCCCAGGGTGCAGTTTGAGAACCACTGGTCTAGTGAGTACCCAGGATAATTATTGTAGCTGGTCTGCGGGTAACAGCTCTCAGATCCACTTCTAGAAAAAATGCAGCAATGTAATTTGAGTGACAAACTGCAGAGATGAACCCTTTCTGTGACTGCTGCACAGGGATCACACAAACTCTATTCATAGGGCTGACTTCACTTAGGGGAGATGTTCTCACCCCGCAAAGAAGTGCGAGTATATACCGCACTTACGGTACCATTGGATTTACAGATATTTTCTTGCAATACACTATGGGGTTCATTCTGAGTTGATTGCTCGCTAGCAGTTTTTAGCAGCCATGCAAACGCATTGTCGCTGCCCACTGGAGAGTGTATATTCACTTTGGAGAAGTGCGAACACTTGAGCAGCAGAGCGCCTGCAAAATCGTTTCAAAATAAGACCAGCACTGTAGTTACACTTCGTGTGCGTTGATTCTAACAACCGAGGGACGGCTTTTGATGTCACACACCCATCCAGCGAATGCCCAGCCACGTCTGCATTTCTTCTGCCACGCCTGCATTTTTCCAAGCACTCCCTGAAAACGGTCAGTTGACACCCAGAAACGCCCTCTTTCTGTCAATCTCCTTGTGGCCTGTTCTGTGATTGGAATAATCGCTAGAACTAGTGCAAAACCACAATGGACTTTGTACCCGTACGATGCGCATGCACATTACGGAGCATGCGCATGCACAGATTAGCCATTTTTTTTCAACTGATTGCTACGCAGCGAACAACGGCAGCAAGCGATCAACTCGGAATGACCCCCTATATACATAGAAACATGGATTTTTACTGCAGGAATTATGGTTAGTTTAGGGGTATCGGTTAGGGTCAACAGAGGTGTAGCTAGGGGTCCAAGCGCCCCTGGCAAAGTAAGGGACTAGCGCCCCCCCTTTCGATAAAGCATTGCAGTCCATTGGCGGTTACCATGTTGGAGCCACAGCAACTGACCCCCTCCCCCACACGCTGCCCTACATCATCGGCTGGGATTCACTGTTGGTGTGAAGCCACTGGGAACATTCTGGTAGCATTAGCAGCAGTCTGTGTCATAGATAGGGAAGGCAGAAGGTTAACTAGCTAAAAGCAGTCTGTTGGCAGCAGAGGCTGGGCGGGGGGCTGAGAATGAGCCAACGCTGATCAGTGTCCAGTCTGCTCAGACAAAAATATTTTGTGATCAGGGCTGGTTCTAGACCAAAGGAGCCAATGGCAAAAATTTCCTTTGGCACCCCCCCCCACACACACACACACACATACACACACACACACACACACACACACACACACCAAAAAAGAACATATCCCAGTTTAACATAATGCTATGTGGTGCAAGGTGTGGAGCTGGTCACTTGTATCAGACCTCTGACATTTGCCTTTTCACCCATATTGCATACTTTTTCTTGCAGGTTGTGTCTTAATTCAAGAAGTGTTCTAAGTACTTCAGCTTAGTATCTTTACTGACCCCTCTTTACCCCACACTACATAACTGACCCCTCTATACCCTACACTACATCACTGACCTTTCTATAACCATCACTGCATTACTGACCCTTCTATACAGTACACTGACCTCTATATACCTGCTAGTACATCCCTGATGCCTATATTCCCTAAGCTAAATCCCTGACGCCTCTATTCCCTACGCTACATTCCTGATGCCTCTATAACCTACGCTACATCCCTGACGCCTCTATACCCTACGCTACATCCCTGACGCCTCTATACAGTACAATGCATTACTGATCCCTCTAGACCATACATCCTCATTACATCAGAGAGATAGTGAAACACTGGAAAAAATAAGGATAAAGTGGACTACAGAAACTGATGCTCTAAACAAAGGAGAGAGAGAGAAAAGCACAAGGGAAAGTGGGCAATCGGAACACCATAGAGAGAGGAGAGATAGAAATGCCTGAAAAAGTAAAGGGGGTTGGGTATGGCATCCGGCGCTCGGGATTCCAGCAGTCACATGATACCTAATCCTAATCCTAACCCTCTGGGGGGGGTGGCGGATAGGGCTAACCCTCAGGGGGTGGCAGCTAGGACTAACCCCCCCCCCTCCTAGTGCCTTCCCTAACACCCCCTCCCCCGGTCCTAACCCTCCCTCTAATACTCGCCTTCGGGATGTTGGCTGTCTGTGTGCCGGCACCAGTCTCCCAAGTGGTGTCAGGATTCCAACATCGGTCAAATGACCGCCGGTATACCGTCTGCCGGGATGGTAAATGTATCCTGAGGACAGGTAGTGAGTGTGGAGGGATAGGTGGTTCAGTAAAATGTAACAGCTCAAACTGCGATCATTCACTGAAAAATTGATTTATAGCTCTCCCTTTTTAACCATTGCAGTCATAAAAGCAATGTTTTTTAAACTTTTAAATAAAGCTTGTTAGCATCCCCAGCACACTGTATATGCTGGGAGATGTAGTTCTCAATATGAAAACATTTAATTACTGTATGAACTCTAATTCCCCAACTAAAACCTCTCACAAACACACACTCCTAAATCTAGTACACACACACACACATTTCCCCAGTACTGACAACTCTCATCACTTCCACACACTGACAACTCCCTCCTGCTCCTCTCCCCACTGACACTGACAGCTCCCTCACAGTCACACACATCCTCCACCCCCCCACCCCCCACACACACACACTGATAGCACACATGCACAAATCCCCCCCTCCTCGACACTAACTGTCACGGACTGCTTGGGCAGCAGGGGGCAGGCTCTGACTTGAAGTGCTGAAATTCAACAGCTCTCTCGAACTTGCAAGGCATGGCTGTGCAGCTGTCTCCAGCCATCTCCTTGCCCACTGTGTAATTTGTGGCGTTCTCTGATGTTCCCCGCTCTGCCTCTACAACTGGCACATAATGTACAGCAGTGGTGACTCCTGAGTATGGGCCTGGAGAACTCCGCCTACCGGGGGGTAGGGATTAATAATTTCAAAGGGGCAGAGCTAGGAGTGAAGCAGTGGACAGCAGTTGAGGGGCGTTTCAAACTGTAACAGGGTTGGGACAATTTCAGTATCCTTCCCTCACCGTCTAATTGGTCAGTCCCACGCTGATTGCCATAGCGCCCTTTCGAGACTGCAGAACTCTATCCCTTAGCCACGGTTGGCACAGCTGGATGGTGCCCCTGGCAAGTGCCATCCTGGCCAAGGGGTAGATACGCCCCTGAGGGTCAGGGCCAGCAACAGAAATCTCGGGGCCCAGTACACTGATATCTCTGGGGCCCCCTCAACCCCCCCTTAACTTGGCAGAGGGATCTTTAAAAAAAAATGGAGCCTTTGACTCGGACCGTCAGTGAGGCCGGCAGGTGGTTTTCATACTGGGCTATCCAGCTCTTCGGTGGCGGTGGCAGGGACATTCAGAAAAGGGCCAGCACAGCAACATGCATAATAATGGCAATACAGTATGGACCACAGGGACTGGACAAAGTGATGGGGTAAAAGGAGGGGGGAGGGCTTAGTTGGCCTGTTAATTGTTTTCCTGCTTAAATTGAGCAGTTGGTGGATACACTTTAAAAAGCAATATTGGCACTGTGGCCCCATTATTTCTGTTCTTAATACTTGGAGCCCTGAACAAGTGTCCCCTTTGTCCCCCCTGTCAGCGGGCCTGTTCAGGCGTTACCTATGGAGAAGCTGCGACATGACATCCTAGGACACGATACTGCACCATGCATCACCATTATATTTCAGTGTGCCTTGTCAATATTTAAATCTTGTTCTGTGTGACGTGAGTTGTAAATGGTTGAAAATCTCTGTGCTACAGTATCGTCACCATGTAGTTATAACAACACCGCAAAACCACCAAAAGACGTGTTTTGGTAGAGGGACTGCTGGAGGGGCCCATTGGGGCCCCCAGTTTGCTACCCCACCCCAGTATACCTGTGCTGTAGCCAGTGGAAGGGGCACTATCTTCCCGGTGATCTCTTCGGGAAGATGGTGCCGCACATAGAAAGCAAAGACTCTGGCTGCACTCTCCTGCCCTCGCTCTAAGCAAGGTGATCGGGCCACAAAAGGACCCCTGTCGGACCCCTGCCGGACCCCGGCCTGTGGGCCACAAAAGGATGCATTGGGGGCGGCATGCGGCCCATGGGTTTGACACCCCTGCCCTAGAGTATCAAAATTTGTTTCACGGCACCCCTAGGCCAAAGTTTTTTTTATTGAGAAATTCAGAAAAAAATATAAAATTAAGTAAATTGTGTTTATAGCATGTCATCCTCAGGTTCAGTTATGTTGTGAGGGAATGGTTTTGCCAATTTAATAAAGTATAAATAATTTTAATTGGTCCTGGACCACCAAACTATGCTACCAGTGCAAGAACCCCAGTTTGGAAACTACTGCCATAAAATAAACCTTTTTTGTTTTTTTTAAACTACATGTAATACACCTTAGAGCTCAGTTCCTAAATGGTTTTAAACCCTTGCATACAGTAAACTACACATATTTAAAAATCCTACACCGGGCACAAGTGCTCACGGGCCAATTTCATGGCAGTCTCGGATAGGAGGGCATTGTGGATTCACCAAGGGAATGCTGATGCTGACTCCAAGAAGAAAGGGAGTCTCTTCCCTATGAAGGTGAAGCCTTGTTTGGCGACGGCCTAGTTAATTTGATCTCGGCAGCTCCCGCAGGTAAGTCATCCTTCTTGCCCTATGTTCCCTCTCAACGGATGAAGACGCATCATTATCTGACGCAGTCATTTCGGCCCAATAGATATGCAAGAAGTTAAGATTCCCCTTTCTTTGCAGGTAGAGGAAGGAAAAGAGGGAAGAGGTCTGTAGCCTCTTCAAGATCGCAGGAGCAGAGATCGTCCTCTGCTTCTGCCAAATCCACTGCATGACGCTGGGGCTCTCTTGCAGGAGCCCGCACCAGTGGGGGGCACGTCTAAAACTCTTCAGTCAGTTCTGGATTCATTCGGACCTGGACTCGTGGGTTTTACAAATAGTGTCCCAAGGGTACAAACTGGGGTTTCAAGACGTTCCCCCTCACCGATTGTTCAAATCAGCCTTAGTCAGCAGGGAGAAGGTTTTTATTCAAGCCTCTTCGTGGTCCCGAAGCCGGACGGCTCAGTCAGACCAATCTGAAATCTGAAATCCCTTAATTTCTACCTAAAGAAATTCAATTTCAAGATGGAATCTCTCAGGGTAGTGATCTCCAGTCCGGGGGATAAAGGAGATTTCATGGTTTTGGTAGACATAAAGGATGCCTACTTATATGTTCCCATTTAGCCACTGCATCAAGCTACCTGAGGTTTGCAATTCAGGATTGTCATTACCAATTTCAGACGTTGCCGTTTGGTCTGTCCACGGCTCCGAGGATTTTCACCAGGGTGATGGCGGAAATGATGGTTCTCCTTCGCAAGCAAGGAGTCACAATTATCCCGTACTTGGATGATCTCCTGATAAAGGCGAGATCCAGGGACCAGTTGGTGCAAAACATCTACTCTCCCTGACAGTTCTTCAACAACATGGTTGGCTCCTAAACTTGCCAAAATCGCAGTTGGTCCCAATGACGCGGTTGTTGTTTTTGGGAGTGATACTGGACACAGAAGAGGTTTTCTTCTAGTGGAAAGGCTCTGGAGATCCAGAGTCTGGTCAAACAAATTCTGAAACCAGCAAGAGTGTTAATCCATCAATGCATTCAGTTGCTGGGGAAGATGGTTGCGGCCTACGAGGCCATTCAGTTTGGCAGGTTCCATGCCAGAGTGTTCCAGTGGGACCTGTTGGACAAGTGGTCCGGATCCCACCTACACATGCACCGGAGGATAATCCTGTCTTCCAAGACCAGAATCTCACTCCATTGGTGGCTGCACAGTTCTCACCACCTAGAGGGGCGATGGTTCGGGATCCAGGACGGGATCCTAGGGACCACGGATGCAACCCTCCGAGTCTGGAGAGCAGTCACACAGGGGGAAAACATCCAAGGAAGATGGTCAAGTCTTCCTTGGATGTTTTCATCTCCACATAAATGTTCTGGAGTTAAGGGCCATTTAATAACTGCAGACACAGTACGCACTGGGACGGGTGCCCAGCATCCTCTACGGACTAAGAGAAAAGGATTTACCGGTAGGTATTAAAATCCTATTTTCTCTAACGTCCTAGAGGATGCTGTGGACTCCGTAAGGACCATGGGGATAGACGGGCTCCGCAGGAGACATGGGCACTTTAAGAAAGACTTTAGTTCTGGGTGTGCACTGGCTCCTCCCTCTATGCCCCTCCTCCAGAACTCAGTTTGATACTGTACCCAGTGGAGACTGGGTGCTTTTCAGGAGCTCTCCTGAGCTTTCTGACAGAAAGTATTTTGTTAGGTTTTTAATTTTCAGGGAGCACTGCTGGCAACAGACTCCCTCATCGAGGGACTGAGGGGAGAGAAGCAGCCCTGCTCTCTGAGTTGCAAGGTCCTGCTTCTTAGGCTACTGGACACCATTAGCTCCAGTGGGATTGGTACGCAGGATCTCACCCTCGCCGTCCGTCCCAGAGCCGCGCCGCCGTCCCCCTCGCAGAGCCGGAAGATAGAAGCCGGGTGAGTATGAGAAGAAAAGAAGACTTCAGAGGCGGCAGAAGACTTCATGATCTTCACTAAGGTAACGCATAGCACTGCAGCTGTGCGCCTTTGCTCCCATACACCTCACATACTCCGGTCACTGTAAGGGTGCAGGGCGCAGGGGGGGCGCCCTGGGCAGCAATATAAACCTCTTTCGCAAAAATATAACATATATACAGCTGGGCACTTTATATATGTATAAGCCCCCACCAATTTTACAGTTTAAGCGGGACAGAAGCCCGCCTCCGAGGGGGCGGGGCTTCTCCCTCAGCACTCACCAGCGCCATTTTTTCTCCACAGCACCGCTGAGAGGAAGCTCCCCGGACTCTACCCTGCTTATACCACGTTAGACAAGAGGGTTGAAAAGAGGGGTGGGGGGGGCACATAATTCGCAAATTACATACAGCAGCACTACTGGGCAAACATTAAGTTACTGTTTTATTCCTGGGTTATATAGCGCTGGGGGGTGTGCTGGCATACTCTCTCTCTGTCTCTCCAAAGGGCCTTGTGGGGAAACTGTCTTCAGAAAAAGCATTCCCTGTGTGTGTAGTGTGTCGGTACACGTGTGTCGACATGTCTGAGGAAGAAGGCTATATTAGAGAGGAGCGGGAGCAAATGAATGTGGTGTCTCCGCCGACAGCTGATTGGATGGATATGTGGAATGTTTTAAATGCTAGTGTAAACTCATTGCACAAAAGATTAGACAAGGCAGAAGCTTTGGGACAGTCAGGGTTTCAACCCATGCCTGATCCTATGTTGCAGGGACTGTCAGGGTCTCATAAGCGCCCACTATCCCAGATTGTTGACACAGATACCGACACGGATTCTGACTCCAGTGTCGATTACGATGATGCAAAGTTACAGCCAAAATTGGCAAAATCCATTCGATTTATGATTATGGCAATAAAAGATGTTTTGCACATCACAGAGGAACCCCCTGTCGCTGACAAGAGGGTACATATGTACAAGGGAAAGAAGCCTGAGGTAACCTTTCCCCCCTCACACGAGCTGAACGAGTTATGTGAAAAAGCTTGGGAATCTCCAGATAAAAGACTGCAGATTTCCAAAAGGATTCTTATGGCGTATCCTTTCCCATCAACGGATAGGTTACGATGGGAATGCTCCCCTAGGGTGGACAAAGCATTAACACGCTTATCCAAGAAGGTAGCCCTCCCGTCCCAGGATACGGCTACCCTCAAAGAGTGTGCTGACCGCAAACAGGAGATTACCCTGAAGTCCATTTATACACATTCAGATACCTTACTCAGACCGGCAATTGCGTCGGACTGGGTGTGTAGTAGAGATGAGCGGGTTCGGTTCCTCGGAATCCGAACCCGCCCGAACTTCATGTTTTTTTTCACGGGTCCGAGCGACTCGGATCTTCCCGCCTTGCTCGGTTAACCCGAGCGCGCCCGAACGTCATCATGACGCTGTCGGATTCTCGCGAGACTCGGATTCTATATAAGGAGCCGCGCGTCGCCGCCATTTTCACACGTGCATTGAGATTGATAGGGAGAGGACGTGGCTGGCGTCCTCTCCATTTAGATTAGAAGAGAGAGAGTGAGATTGATTTGAGACAGAGACACTTGATTTACTGGAGCTTAGGAGTACTGTAGAGAGTGCAGAGTTTAGTAGTGACTGACCACAGTGACCACCAGACAGTGCAGTTTTATTTAATATAATCCGTTCTCTGCCTGAAAAAAACGATACACAGTGACTCAGTCACATACCATATCTGTGTGCACTGCTCAGCCCAGTGTGCTGCATCATCTATGTATATATCTGACTGTGCTCACACAGCTTATAATTGTGGGGGAGACTGGGGAGCAGTGCCAGTTATAGGTTATAGCAGGAGCCAGGAGTACATATTATTAAAATTAAACAGTGCACACTTTTGCTGCAGGAGTGCCACTGCCAGTGTGACTGACCAGTGACCTGACCACACTGACCACCAGTATAGTTAGTAGTATACTATATTGTGATTGCCTGAAAAAGTTAAACACTCGTCGTGTGACTTGTGTGGTGTTTTTTTTTTTTATTCTATAAAAAACTCATTCTGCTGACAGACAGTGTCCAGCAGGTCCGTCATTATATAATATATACCTGTCCGGCTGCAGTAGTGATATATATATATTTTTTATATCATTATTTATCATCCAGTCGCAGCAGACACAGTACGGTAGTTCACGGCTGTAGCTACCTCTGTGTCGGCACTCGGCAGTCCATCCATAATTGTATACCACCTACCCGTGGTTTTTTTTTCTTTCTTCTTTATACATACATACTACATCTCTTTATCAACCAGTCTATATTAGCAGCAGACACAGTACAGTAGTCCACGGCTGTAGCTACCTCTGTGTCGGCACTCGGCAGTCCATCCATAATTGTATACCACCTACCCGTGGTTTTTTTTTCTTTCTTCTTTATACATACATACTACATCTCTTTATCAACCAGTCTATATTAGCAGCAGACACAGTACAGTACGGTAGTCCACGGCTGTAGCTACCTCTGTGTCGGCACTCGGCAGTCCGTCCATAATTGTATACCACCTACCCGTGGTTTTTTTTTCTTCTTTATACATACATACTACATCTCTTTATCAACCAGTCTATATTAGCAGCAGACACAGTACAGTAGTCCACGGCTGTAGCTACCTCTGTGTCGGCACTCGGCAGTCCATCCATAATTGTATACCACCTACCCGTGGTTTTTTTTTCTTTCTTCTTTATACATACATACTACATCTCTTTATCAACCAGTCTATATTAGCAGCAGACACAGTACAGTACGGTAGTCCACGGCTGTAGCTACCTCTGTGTCGGCACTCGGCAGTCCGTCCATAATTGTATACCACCTACCCGTGGTTTTTTTTTCTTTCTTCTTTATACATACATACTACATCTCTTTATCAACCAGTCTATATTAGCAGCAGACACAGTACAGTAGTCCACGGCTGTAGCTACCTCTGTGTCGGCACTCGGCAGTCCATCCATAATTGTATACCACCTACCCGTGGTTTTTTTTCTTTCTTCTTTTTACATACATACTACATCTCTTTATCAACCAGTCTATATTAGCAGCAGACACAGTACAGTACGGTAGTCCACGGCTGTAGCTACCTCTGTGTCGGCACTCGGCAGTCCGTCCATAATTGTATACCACCTACCCGTGTTTTTTTTTTCTTTCTTCTTTATACATACTACATCTCATTATCATCCAGTCTATATTAGCAGCAGACACAGTACAGTACGGTAGTCCACGGCTGTAGCTACCTCTGTGTCGGCACTCGGCAGTCCGTCCATAATTGTATACCACCTACCCGTGTTTTTTCTTTTCTTTCTTCTTTATACATACTGCGCATTGGAAAATTCATGGCTATGCCGTGTAGATGATGGTCTAACAGGAGGCTTTAAAATTTTCTTTCTAGTGTCCTTCGTTTGGGAGAAAAATGCAATGGTACAAGACAGCTTTACCTTGCCAATATCTCTCTTTTGCAAAGAGCTGCGCATTGGAAAATTCAGGGCTATGTCGTGTAGATGATGGCCTAACAGTAGGCTTTAAAATTTTCTTTCTAGTGTCCTTCGTTTGGGAGAAAAATGCAAAGGTACAAGACAGCTTTTCCTTGCCAATATCTCTCTTTTGCAAAGAGCTGCGCATTGGAAAATTCAGGGCTATTTCGTGTAGATGATGGTCTAACAGGAGGCTTTAAAATTTTCTTTCTAGTGTCCTTCGTTTGGGAGAAAAATGCAATGGTACAAGACAGCTTTACCTTGCCAATATCTCTCTTTTGCAAAGAGCTGCGCATTGGAAAATTCAGGGCTATGTCGTGTAGATGATGGCCTAACAGTAGGCTTTAAAATTTTCTTTCTAGTGTCCTTCGTTTGGGAGAAAAATGCAAAGGTACAAGACAGCTTTTCCTTGCCAATATCTCTCTTTTGCAAAGAGCTACGCATTGGAAAATTCAGGGCTATGTCGTGTAGATGATGGCCTAACAGGAGGCTTTAAAATTTTCTTTCTAGTGTCCTTCGTTTGGGAGAAAAATGCAAATGGAAAAGACAGCTTTTCCTTGCCAATATCTCTCTTTTGCAAAGAGCTACGCATTGGAAAATTCAGGGCTATGTCATGTAGATGATGGCCTAACAGGAGGCTTTAAAATTTTAATTCTAGTGTCCTTCGTTTGGGAGAAAAATGCAAAGGTACAAGATAGCTTTTCCTTGCCAATATCTCTCTTTTGCAAAGAGCTGTGCATTGGAACATTCAGGGCTATGTCGTGTAGATGATGGCCTAACAGGAGGCTTTAAAATTTTCTTTCTAGTGTCCTTCGTTTGGGAGAAAAATGCAATGGTACAAGACAGCTTTTCCTTGCCAATATCTCTCTTTTGCAAAGAGCTGCGCATTGGAAAATTCAGGGCTATTTCGTGTAGATGATGGCCTAACAGGAGGCTTTAAAATTTTCTTTCTAGTGTCCTTCGTTTGGGAGAAAAATGCAAAGGTACAAGACAGCTTTTCCTTGCCAATATCTCTCTTTTGCAAAGAGCTACGCATTGGAAAATTCAGGGCTATGTCGTGTAGATGATGGCCTAACAGGAGGCTTTAAAATTTTCTTTCTAGTGACCTTCGTTTGGGAGAAAAATGCAATGGTACAAGACAGCTTTTCCTTGCCAATATCTCTCTTTTGCAAAGAGCTACGCATTGGAAAATTCAGGGCTATGTCGTGTAGATGATGGCCTAACAGGAGGCTTTAAAATTTTCTTTCTAGTGACCTTCGTTTGGGAGAAAAATGCAATGGTACAAGACAGCTTTTCCTTGCCAATATCTCTCTTTTGCAAAGAGCTGCGCATTGGAAAATTCAGGGCTATGTCGTGTAGATGATGGCCTAACAGGAGGCTTTAAAATTTTAATTCTAGTGTCCTTCGTTTGGGAGAAAAATGCAAAGGTACAAGACAGCTTTTCCTTGCCAATATCTCTCTTTTGCAAAGAGATACGCATTGGAAAATTCAGGGCTATGTCGTGTAGATGATGGCCTAACAGGAGGCTTTAAAATTTTCTTTCTAGTGTCCTTCGTTTGGGAGAAAAATGCAATGGTACAAGACAGCTTTTCCTTGCCAATATCTCTCTTTTGCAACGAGCTGCGCATTGGAAAATTCAGGGCTATTTCGTGTAGATGATGGCCTAACAGGAGGCTTTAAAATTTTCTTTCTAGTGTCCTTCGTTTGGGAGAAAAATGCAAAGGGAAAAGACAGCTTTTCCTTGCCAATATATCTCTTTTGCAAAGAGCTACGCATTGGAAAATTCAGGGCTATGTCGTGTAGATGATGGCCTAACAGGAGGCTTTAAAATTTTAATTCTAGTGTCCTTCGTTTGGGAGAAAAATGCAAAGGTACAAGATAGCTTTTCCTTGCCAATATCTCTCTTTTGCAAAGAGCTGCGCATTGGAAAATTCAGGGCTATGTCGTGTAGATGATGGCCTAACAGGAGGCTTTAAAATTTTCTTTCTAGTGTCCTTCGTTTGGGAGAAAAATGCAATGGTACAAGACAGCTTTTCCTTGCCAATATCTCTCTTTTGCAAAGAGCTGCGCATTGGAAAATTCAGGGCTATTTCGTGTAGATGATGGCCTAACAGGAGGCTTTAAAATTTTCTTTCTAGTGTCCTTCGTTTGGGAGAAAAATGCAAAGGTACAAGACAGCTTTTCCTTGCCAATATCTCTCTTTTGCAAAGAGCTACGCATTGGAAAATTCAGGGCTATGTCGTGTAGATGATGGCCTAACAGGAGGCTTTAAAATTTTCTTTCTAGTGACCTTCGTTTGGGAGAAAAATGCAATGGTACAAGACAGCTTTTCCTTGCCAATATCTCTCTTTTGCAAAGAGCTACGCATTGGAAAATTCAGGGCTATGTCGTGTAGATGATGGCCTAACAGGAGGCTTTAAAATTTTCTTTCTAGTGACCTTGGTTTGGGAGAAAAATGTAATGGTACAAGACAGCTTTTCCTTGCCAATATCTCTCTTTTGCAAGGAGCTGCGCATTGGAAAATTCAGGGCTATGTCGTGTAGATGATGGCCTAACAGGAGGCTTTAAAATTTTAATTCTAGTGTCCTTCGTTTGGGAGAAAAATGCAAAGATACAAGACAGCTTTTCCTTGCCAATATCTCTCTTTTGCAAAGAGCTACGCATTGGAAAATTCAGGGCTATGTCGTGTAGATGATGGCCTAACAGGAGGCTTTAAAATTTTCTTTCTAGTGTCCTTCGTTTGGGAGAAATATGCAATGGTACAAGACAGCTTTTCCTTGCCAATATCTCTCTTTTGCAAAGAGCTACGCATTGAAAAATTCAGGGCTATGTCGTGTAGGTGATGGCCTAACAGGAGGCTTTAAAATTTTCTTTCTAGTGTCCTTCGTTTGGGAGAAAAATGCAATGGTACAAGACAGCTTTTCCTTGCCAATATCTCTCTTTTGCAAAGAGCTACGCATTGGAAAATTCAGGGCTATGTCGTGTAGATGATGGCCTAACAGGAGGCTTTAAAATTTTCTTTCTAGTGTCCTTCGTTTGGGAGAAAAATGCAATGGTACAAGACAGCTTTTCCTTACCAATATCTCTCTTTTGCAAAGAGCTGCGCATTGGAAAATTCAGGGCTATTTCGTGTAGATGATGGCCTAACAGGAGGCTTTAAAATTTTCCTTCTAGTGTCCTTCGTTTGGGAGAAAAATGCAAAGGTACAAGACAGCTTTTCCTTGCCAATATCTCTCTTTTGCAAAGAGCTACGCATTGGAAAATTCAGGGCTATGTCGTGTAGATGATGGCCTAACAGGAGGCTTTAAAATTTTCTTTCTAGTGACCTTCGTTTGGGAGAAAAATGCAAAGGTACAAGACAGCTTTTCCTTGCCAATATCTCTCTTTTGCAAAGAGCTGCGCATTGGAAAATTCAGGGCTATGTCGTGTAGATGATGGCCTAACAGGAGGCTTTAAAATTTTCTTTCTAGTGTCCTTCGTTTGGGAGAAAAATGCAATGGTACAAGACAGCTTTTCCTTGCCAATATCTCTCTTTTGCAAAGAGCTGCGTATTGGAAAATTCAGGGCTATTTCGTGTAGATGATGGCCTAACAGGAGGCTTTCCAATTAACTTTCTAGTGTCCTTCGTTTGGGAGAAAAATGCAAAGGTACAAGACAGCTTTTCCTTGCCAATATCTCTCTTTTGCAAAGAGCTACGCATTGGAAAATTCAGGGCTATGTCGTGTAGATGATGGCCTAACAGGTGGCTTTAAAATTTTCTTTCTAGTGTCCTTCGTTTGGGAGAAAAATGCAATGGTACAAGACAGCTTTTCCTTGCCAATATCTCTCTTTTGCAAAGAGCTACGCATTGGAAAATTCAGGGCTATGTCGTGTAGATGATGGCCTAACAGGAGGCTTTAAAATTTTCTTTCTAGTGACCTTCGTTTGGGAGAAAAATGCAATGGTACAAGACAGCTTTTCCTTGCCAATATCTCTCTTTTGCAAAGAGCTGCGCATTGGAAAATTCAGGGCTATGTCGTGTAGATGATGGCCTAACAGGAGGCTTTAAAATTTTAATTCTAGTGTCCTTCGTTTGGGAGAAATATGCAATGGTACAAGACAGCTTTACCATGCCAATATCTCTCTTTTGCAAAGAGCTACGCATTGGAAAATTCAGGGCTATGTCGTGTAGATGATGGCCTAACAGGAGGCTTTAAAATTTTCTTTCTAGTGACCTTCGTTTGGGAGAAAAATGCAAAGGTACAAGACTGCTTTTCCTTGCCAATATCTCTCTTTTGCAAAGAGCTGCGCATTGGAAAATTCAGGGCTATGTCGTGTAGATGATGGCCTAACAGGAGGCTTTAAAATTTTCTTTCTAGTGTCCTTCGTTTGGGAGAAATATGCAATGGTACAAGACAGCTTTTCCTTGCCAATATCTCTCTTTTGCAAAGAGCTGCGCATTGGAAAATTCAGGGCTATTTCGTGTAGATGATGGCCTAACAGGAGGCTTTAAAATTTTCTTTCTAGTGTCCTTCGTTTGGGAGAAAAATGCAATGGTACAAGACAGTTTTTCCTTGCCAATATCTCTCTTTTGCAAAGAGCTGCGCATTGGAAAATTCAGGGCTATTTCGTGTAGATGATGGCCTAACAGGAGGCTTTAAAATTTTCTTTCTAGTGTCCTTCGTTTGGGAGAAAAATGCAATGGTACAAGACAGCTTTTCCTTGCCAATATCTCTCTTTTGCAATGAGCTACGCATTGGAAAATTCAGGACTATGTCGTGTAGATGATGGCCTAACAGGAGGCTTTAAAATTTTCTTTCTAGTGTCCTTCGTTTGGGAGAAAAATGCAATGGTACAAGACAGCTTTTCCTTGCCAATATCTCTCTTTTGCAAAGAGCTGCGCATTGGAAAATTCAGGGCTATTTCGTGTAGATGGTGGCCTAACAGGAGGCTTTAAAATTTTCTTTCTAGTGTCCTTCGTTTGGGAGAAAAATGCAAAGGGAAAAGACAGCTTTTCCTTGCCAATATCTCTCTTTTGCAAAGAGCTACGCATTAGAAAATTCAGGGCTATGTCGTGTAGATGATGGCCTAACAGGAGGCTTTAAAATTTTAATTCTAGTGTCCTTCGTTTGGGAGAAAAATGCAAAGGTACAAGATAGCTTTTCCTTGCCAATATCTCTCTTTTGCAAAGAGCTACGCATTGGAAAATTCAGGGCTATGTCGTGTAGATGATGGCCTAACAGGAGGCTTTAAAATTTTCTTTCTAGTGTCCTTCGTTTGGGAGAAAAATGCAATGGTACAAGACAGCTTTTCCTTGCCAATATCTCTCTTTTGCAAAGAGCTACGCATTGGAAAATTCAGGGCTATGTCGTGTAGATGATGGCCTAACAGGAGGCTTTAAAATTTTCTTTCTAGTGACCTACGTTTGGGAGAAAAATGCAAAGGTACAAGACAGCTTTTCCTTGCCAATATCTCTCTTTTGCAAAGAGCTGCGCATTGGAAAATTCATGGCTATGTCGTGTAGATGATGGCCTAACAGGAGGCTTTAAAATTTTCTTTCTAGTGTCCTTCGTTTGGGAGAAATATGCAAAGGTACAAGACAGCTTTTCCTTGCCAATATCTCTCTTTTGCAAAGAGCTGCGCATTGGAAAATTCAGGGCTATGTCGTGTAGATGATGGCCTAACAGGAGGCTTTAAAATTTTAATTCTAGTGTCCTTCGTTTGGGAGAAAAATGCAAAGGTACAAGACAGCTTTTCCTTGCCAATATCTCTCTTTTGCAAAGAGCTACGCATTGGAAAATTCAGGGCTATGTCGTGTAGATGATGGCCTAACAGGAGGCTTTAAAATTTTCTTTCTAGTGTCCTTCGTTTGGGAGAAATATGCAATGGTACAAGACAGCTTTTCCTTGCCAATATCTCTCTTTTGCAAAGAGCTACGCATTGGAAAATTCAGGGCTATGTCGTGTAGATGATGGCCTAACAGGAGGCTTTAAAATTTTCTTTCTAGTGTCCTTCGTTTGGGAGAAAAATGCAATGGTACAAGACAGCTTTTCCTTGCCAATATCTCTCTTTTGCAAAGAGCTACGCATTGGAAAATTCAGGGCTATGTCGTGTAGATGATGGCCTAACAGGAGGCTTTAACATTTTCTTTCTAGTGTCCTTCGTTTGGGAGAAAAATGCAATGGTACAAGACAGCTTTTCCTTGCCAATATCTCTCTTTTGCAAAGAGCTGCGCATTGGAAAATTCAGGGCTATTTCGTGTAGATGATGGCCTAACAGGAGGCTTTAAAATTTTCTTTCTAGTGTCCTTCGTTTGGGAGAAAAATGCAAAGGTACAAGACAGCTTTTCCTTGCCAATATCTCTCTTTTGCAAAGAGCTACGCATTGGAAAATTCCGGGCTATGTCGTGTAGATGATGGCCTAACAGGAGGCTTTAAAATTTTCTATCTAGTGACCTTCGTTTGGGAGAAAAATGCAATTTTACAAGACAGCTTTTCCTTGCCAATATCTCTCTTTTGCAAAGAGCTACGCATTGGAAAATTCAGGGCTATGTCGTGTAGATGATGGCCTAACAGGAGGCTTTAAAATTTACTTTCTAGTGACCTTCGTTTGGGAGAAAAATGCAATGGTACAAGACAGCTTTTCCTTGCCAATATCTCTCTTTTGCAAAGAGCTGCGCATTGGAAAATTCAGGGCTATGTCGTGTAGATGATGGCCTAACAGGAGGCTTTAAAATTTTAATTCTAGTGTCCTTCGTTTGGGAGAAATATGCAATGGTACAAGACAGCTTTACCTTGCCAATATCTCTCTTTTGCAAAGAGCTACGCATTGGAAAATTCAGGGCTATGTCGTGTAGATGATGGCCTAACAGGAGGCTTTAAAATTTTCTTTCTAGTGTCCTTCGTTTGGGAGAAAAATGCAATGGTACAAGACAGCTTTTCCTTGCCAATATCTCTCTTTTGCAAAGAGCTACGCATTGGAAAATTCAGGGCTATTTCGTGTAGATGATGGCCTAACAGGAGGCTTTAAAATTTTCTTTCTAGTGTCCTTCGTTTGGGAGAAAAATGCAAAGGTACAAGACAGCTTTTCCTTGCCAATATCTCTCTTTTGCAAAGAGCTGCGCATTGGAAAATTCAGGGCTATGTCGTGTAGATGATGGCCTAACAGGGGGCTTTAAAATTTTCTTTCTAGTGTCCTTCGTTTGGGAGAAAAATGCAATGGTACAAGACAGCTTTTCCTTGCCAGTATCTCTCTTTTGCAAAGAGCTGCGCATTGGAAAAATCAGGGCTATTTCGTGTAGATGATGGCCTAACAGGAGGCTTTAAAATTTTCTTTCTAGTGTCCTTCGTTTGGGAGAAAAATGCAAAGGTACAAGACAGCTTTTCCTTGCCAATATCTCTCTTTTGCAAAGAGCTGCGCATTGGAAAATTCAGGGCTATGTCGTGTAGATGATGGCCTAACAGGAGGCTTTAAAATTTTCTTTCTAGTGTCCTTTGTTTGGGAGAAAAATGCAATGGTACAAGACAGCTTTTCCTTGCCAATATCTCTCTTTTGCAAAGAGCTACGCATTGGAAAATTCAGGGCTATGTCGTGTAGATGATGGCCTAACAGGAGGCTTTAAAATTTTAATTCTAGTGTCCTTCGTTTGGGAGAAAAATGCAAAGGTACAAGACAGCTTTTCCTTGCCAATATCTCTCTTTTGCAAAGAGCTGCGCATTGGAAAATTCAGGGCTATGTCGTCTAGATGATGGCCTAACAGGAGGCTTTAAAATTTTCTACTAGTGTCCTTCGTTTGGGAGAAAAATGCAATGGTACAAGACAGCTTTTCCTTGCCAATATCTCTCTTTTGCAAAGAGCTGCGCATTGGAAAATTCAGGGCTATGTCGTGTAGATGATGGCTTAACTGGAGGCTTTAAAATTTTCTTTCTAGTGACCTTCGTTTGGGAGAAAAATGCAAAGGTACAAGACAGCTTTTCCTTGCCAATATCTCTCTTTTGCAAAGAGCTGCGCATTGGAAAATTCAGGGCTATATCGTGTAGATGATGGCCTAACATGAGGCTTTAAAATTTTAATTCTAGTGTCCTTCGTTTGGGGGAAAAATGCAAAGGTACAAGACAGCTTTTCCTTGCCAATATCTCTCTTTTGCAAAGAGCTGCGCATTGGAAAATTCATGGCTATGCCGTGTAGATGATGGTCTAACAGGAGGCTTTAAAATTTTCTTTCTAGTGTCCTTCGTTTGGGAGAAAAATGCAAAGGTACAAGACAGCTTTTCCTTGCCAATATCTCTCTTTTGCAAAGAGCTACGCTTTGGAAAATTCAGGGCTATGTCGTGTAGATGATGGCCTAACAGGAGGCTTTAAAATTTTCTTTCTAGTGACCTTCGTTTGGGAGAAAAATGCAATGGTACAAGACAGCTTTTCATTGCCAATATCTCTCTTTTGCAAAGAGCTACGCATTGGAAAATTCAGGGCTATGTCGTGTAGATGATGGCCTAACAGGAGGCTTTAAAATGTTCTTTCTAGTGACCTTCGTTTGGGAGAAAAATGCAATGGTACAAGACAGCTTTTCCTTGCAATTATCTCTCTTTTGCAAAGAGCTGCGCATTGGAAAATTCAGGGCTATGTCGTGTAGATGATGGCCTAACAGGAGGCTTTAAAATTTTAATTCTAGTGTCCTTCGTTTGGGAGAAATATGCAATGGTACAAGACAGCTTTACCTTGCCAATATCTCTCTTTTGCAAAGAGCTACGCATTGGAAAATTCAGGGCTATGTCGTGTAGATGATGGCCTAACAGGAGGCTTTAACATTTTCTTTCTAGTGACCTTCGTTTGGGAGAAAAATGCAAAGGTACAAGACAGCTTTTCCTTGCCAATATCTCTCTTTTGCAAAGAGCTGCGCACTGAAAAATTCAGGGCTATGTCGTGTAGATGATGGCCTAACAGGAGGCTTTAAAATTTTCTTTCTAGTGTCCTTCGTTTGGGAGAAAAATGCAATGGTACAAGACAGCTTTTCCTTGCCAATATCTCTCTTTTGCAAAGAGCTGCGCATTGGAAAATTCAGGGCTATTTCGTGTAGATGATGGCCTAACAGGAGGCTTTAAAATTTTCTTTCTAGTGTCCTTTGTTTGGGAGAAAAATGCAAAGGTACAAGACAGCTTTTCCTTGCCAATATCTCTCTTTTGCAAAGAGCTGCGCATTGGAAAATTCAGGGCTATGTCGTGTAGATGATGGCCTAACAGGAGGCTTTAAAATTTTCTTTCTAGTGTCCTTCGTTTGGGAGAAAAATGCAATGGTACAAGACAGCTTTTCCTTGCCAATATCTCTCTTTTGCAAAGAGCTACGCATTGGAAAATTCAGGGCTATGTCGTGTAGATGATGGCCTAACAGGAGGCTTTAAAATTTTAATTCTAGTGTCCTTCGTTTGGGAGAAAAATGCAAAGGTACAAGACAGCTTTTCCTTGCCAATATCTCTCTTTTGCAAAGAGCTGCGCATTGGAAAATTCAGGGCTATGTCGTGTAGATGATGGCCTAACAGGAGGCTTTAAAATTTTCTTCTAGTGTCCTTCGTTTGGGAGAAAAATGCAATGGTACAAGACAGCTTTTCCTTGCCAATATCTCTCTTTTGCAAAGAGCTACGCATTGGAAAATTCAGGGCTATGTCGAGTAGATGATGGCCTAACAGGAGGCTTTAAAATTTTCTTTCTAGTGACCTTCGTTTGGGAGAAAAATGCAAAGGTACAAGATAGCTTTTCCTTGCCAATATCTCTCTTTTGCAAAGAGCTGCGCATTGAAAAATTCAGGGCTATGTCGTGTAGATGATGGCCTAACAGGAGGCTTTAAAATTTTCTTTCTAGTGTCCTTCGTTTGGGAGAAAAATGCAATGGTACAAGACAGCTTTTCCTTGCCAATATCTCTCTTTTGCAAAGAGCTGCGCATTGGAAAATTCAGGGCTATTTCGTGTAGATGATGGCCTAACAGGAGGCTTTAAAATTTTCTTTCTAGTGTCCTTTGTTTGGGAGAAAAATGCAAAGGTACAAGACAGCTTTTCCTTGCCAATATCTCTCTTTTGCAAAGAGCTGCGCATTGGAAAATTCAGGGCTATGTCGTGTAGATGATGGCCTAACAGGAGGCTTTAAAATTTTCTTTCTAGTGTCCTTCGTTTGGGAGAAAAATGCAATGGTACAAGACAGCTTTTCCTTGCCAATATCTCTCTTTTGCAAAGAGCTACGCATTGGAAAATTCAGGGCTATGTCGTGTAGATGATGGCCTAACAGGAGGCTTTAAAATTTTAATTCTAGTGTCCTTCGTTTGGGAGAAAAATGCAAAGGTACAAGACAGCTTTTCCTTGCCAATATCTCTCTTTTGCAAAGAGCTGCGCATTGGAAAATTCAGGGCTATGTCGTGTAGATGATGGCCTAACAGGAGGCTTTAAAATTTTCTTCTAGTGTCCTTCGTTTGGGAGAAAAATGCAATGGTACAAGACAGCTTTTCCTTGCCAATATCTCTCTTTTGCAAAGAGCTACGCATTGGAAAATTCAGGGCTATGTCGAGTAGATGATGGCCTAACAGGAGGCTTTAAAATTTTCTTTCTAGTGACCTTCGTTTGGGAGAAAAATGCAAAGGTACAAGACAGCTTTTCCTTGCCAATATCTCTCTTTTGCAAAGCGCTGCGCATTGGAAAATTCAGGGCTATGTCGTGTAGATGATGGCTTAACTGGAGGCTTTAAAATTTTCTTTCTAGTGACCTTCGTTTGGGAGAAAAATGCAAAGGTACAAGACAGCTTTTCCTTGCCAATATCTCTCTTTTGCAAAGAGCTGCGCATTGGAAAATTCAGGGCTATATCGTGTAGATGATGGCCTAACATGAGGCTTTAAAATTTTAATTCTAGTGTCCTTCGTTTGGGAGAAAAATGCAAAGGTACAAGACAGCTTTTCCTTGCCAATATCTCTCTTTTGCAAAGAGCTGCGCATTGGAAAATTCAGGGCTATGTCGTGTAGATGATGGCCTAACAGGAGGCTTTAAAATTTTCTTTCTAGTGTCCTTCGTTTGGGAGAAAAATGCAATGGTACAAGACAGCTTTTCCTTGCCAATATCTCTCTTTTGCAAAGAGCTACGCATTGGAAAATTCAGGGCTATGTCGTGTAGATGATGGCCTAACAGGAGGCTTTAAAATTTTAATTCTAGTGTCCTTCGTTTGGGAGAAAAATGCAAAGGTACAAGACAGCTTTTCCTTGCCAATATCTCTCTTTTGCAAAGAGCTGCGCATTGGAAAATTCAGGGCTATGTCGTGTAGATGATGGCCTAACAGGAGGCTTTAAAATTTTCTTCTAGTGTCCTTCGTTTGGGAGAAAAATGCAATGGTACAAGACAGCTTTTCCTTGCCAATATCTCTCTTTTGCAAAGAGCTACGCATTGGAAAATTCAGGGCTATGTCGAGTAGATGATGGCCTAACAGGAGGCTTTAAAATTTTCTTTCTAGTGACCTTCGTTTGGGAGAAAAATGCAAAGGTACAAGACAGCTTTTCCTTGCCAATATCTCTCTTTTGCAAAGCGCTGCGCATTGGAAAATTCAGGGCTATGTCGTGTAGATGATGGCTTAACTGGAGGCTTTAAAATTTTCTTTCTAGTGACCTTCGTTTGGGAGAAAAATGCAAAGGTACAAGACAGCTTTTCCTTGCCAATATCTCTCTTTTGCAAAGAGCTGCGCATTGGAAAATTCAGGGCTATATCGTGTAGATGATGGCCTAACATGAGGCTTTAAAATTTTAATTCTAGTGTCCTTCGTTTGGGAGAAAAATGCAAAGGTACAAGACAGCTTTTCCTTGCCAATATCTCTCTTTTGCAAAGAGCTGCGCATTGGAAAATTCATGGCTATGCCGTGTAGATGATGGTCTAACAGGAGGCTTTAAAATTTTCTTTCTAGTGACCTTCGTTTGGGAGAAAAATGCAATGGTACAAGACAGCTTTTCCTTGCCAATATCTCTCTTTTGCAAAGAGCTGCGCATTGGAAAATTCAGGGCTATGTCGTGTAGATGATGGCCTAACAGGAGGCTTTAACATTTTCTTCTAGTGTCCTTCGTTTGGGAGAAAAATGCAATGGTACAAGACAGCTTTTCCTTGCCAATATCTCTCTTTTGCAAAGAGCTACGCATTGGAAAATTCAGGGCTATGTCGTGTAGATGATGGCCTAACAGGAGGCTTTAAAATTTTCTTTCTAGTGACCTTCGTTTGGGAGAAAAATGCAAAGGTACAAGACAGCTTTTCCTTGCCAATATCTCTCTTTTGCAAAGAGCTGCGCATTGGAAAATTCAGGGCTATGTCGTGTAGATGATGGCCTAACAGGGGGCTTTAAAATTTTCTTTCTAGTGTCCTTCGTTTGGGAGAAAAATGCAATGGTACAAGACAGCTTTTCCTTGCCAATATCTCTCTTTTGCAAAGAGCTGCGCATTGGAAAAATCAGGGCTATTTCGTGTAGATGATGGCCTAACAGGAGGCTTTAAAATTTTCTTTCTAGTGTCCTTCGTTTGGGAGAAAAATGCAAAGGTACAAGACAGCTTTTCCTTGCCAATATCTCTCTTTTGCAAAGAGCTGCGCATTGGAAAATTCAGGGCTATGTCGTGTAGATGATGGCCTAACAGGGGGCTTTAAAATTTTCTTTCTAGTGTCCTTCGTTTGGGAGAAAAATGCAAAGGTACAAGACAGCTTTTCCTTGCCAATATCTCTCTTTTGCAAAGAGCTGCGCATTGGAAAATTCAGGGCTATGTCGTGTAGATGATGGCCTAACAGGAGGCTTTAAAATTTTCTTCTAGTGTCCTTCGTTTGGGAGAAAAATGCAATGGTACAAAACAGCTTTTCCTTGCCAATATCTCTCTTTTGCAAAGAGCTACGCATTGGAAAATTCAGGGCTATGTCGTGTAGATGATGGCCTAACAGGAGGCTTTAAAATTTTCTTTCTAGTGACCTTCGTTTGGGAGAAAAATGCAAAGGTACAAGACAGCTTTTCCTTGCCAATATCTCTCTTTTGCAAAGAGCTGCGCATTGGAAAATTCAGGGCTATGTCGTGTAGATGATGGCTTAACTGGAGGCTTTAAAATTTTCTTTCTAGTGACCTTCGTTTGGGAGAAAAATGCAAAGGTACAAGACAGCTTTTCCTTGCCAATATCTCTCTTTTGCAAAGAGCTGCGCATTGGAAAATTCAGGGCTATATCGTGTAGATGATGGCCTAACATGAGGCTTTAAAATTTTAATTCTAGTGTCCTTCGTTTGGGAGAAAAATGCAAAGGTACAAGACAGCTTTTCCTTGCCAATATCTCTCTTTTGCAAAGAGCTGCGCATTGGAAAATTCATGGCTATGCCGTGTAGATGATGGTCTAACAGGAGGCTTTAAAATTTTCTTTCTAGTGTCCTTCGTTTGGGAGAAAAATGCAAAGGTACAAGACAGCTTTTCCTTGCCAATATCTCTCTTTTGCAAAGAGCTACGCTTTGGAAAATTCAGGGCTATGTCGTGTAGATGATGGCCTAACAGGAGGCTTTAAAATTTTCTTTCTAGTGACCTTCGTTTGGGAGAAAAATGCAATGGTACAAGACAGCTTTTCCTTGCCAATATCTCTCTTTTGCAAAGAGCTACGCATTGGAAAATTCAGGGCTAGGTCGTGTAGATGATGGCCTAACAGGAGGCTTTAAAATTTTCTTTCTAGTGACCTTCGTTTGGGAGAAAAATGCAATGGTACAAGACAGCTTTTCCTTGCAATTATCTCTCTTTTGCAAAGAGCTGCGCATTGGAAAATTCAGGGCTATGTCGTGTAGATGATGGCCTAACAGGAGGCTTTAAAATTTTAATTCTAGTGTCCTTCGTTTGGGAGAAATATGCAATGGTACAAGACAGCTTTACCTTGCCAATATCTCTCTTTTGCAAAGAGCTACGCATTGGAAAATTCAGGGCTATGTCGTGTAGATGATGGCCTAACAGGAGGCTTTAAAATTTTCTTTCTAGTGACCTTCGTTTGGGAGAAAAATGCAAAGGTACAAGACAGCTTTTCCTTGCCAATATCTCTCTTTTGCAAAGAGCTGCGCATTGAAAAATTCAGGGCTATGTCGTGTAGATGATGGCCTAACAGAAGGCTTTAAAATTTTCTTTCTAGTGTCCTTCGTTTGGGAGAAAAATGCAATGGTACAAGACAGCTTTTCCTTGCCAATATCTCTCTTTTGCAAAGAGCTGCGCATTGGAAAATTCAGGGCTATTTCGTGTAGATGATGGCCTAACAGGAGGCTTTAAAATTTTCTTTCTAGTGTCCTTCGTTTGGGAGAAAAATGCAAAGGTACAAGACAGCTTTTCCTTGCCAATATCTCTCTTTTGCAAAGAGCTGCGCATTGGAAAATTCAGGGCTATGTCGTGTAGATGATGGCCTAACAGGAGGCTTTAAAATTTTAATTCTAGTGTCCTTCGTTTGGGAGAAAAATGCAAAGGTACAAGACAGCTTTTCCTTGCCAATATCTCTCTTTTGCAAAGAGCTGCGCATTGGAAAATTCAGGGCTATGTCGTGTAGATGATGGCCTAACAGGAGGCTTTAAAATTTTCTTCTAGTGTCCTTCGTTTGGGAGAAAAATGCAATGGTACAAGACAGCTTTTCCTTGCCAATATCTCTCTTTTGCAAAGAGCTACGCATTGGAAAATTCAGGGCTATGTCGAGTAGATGATGGCCTAACAGGAGGCTTTAAAATTTTCTTTCTAGTGACCTTCGTTTGGGAGAAAAATGCAAAGGTACAAGACAGCTTTTCCTTGCCAATATCTCTCTTTTGCAAAGCGCTGCGCATTGGAAAATTCAGGGCTATGTCGTGTAGATGATGGCTTAACTGGAGGCTTTAAAATTTTCTTTCTAGTGACCTTCGTTTGGGAGAAAAATGCAAAGGTACAAGACAGCTTTTCCTTGCCAATATCTCTCTTTTGCAAAGAGCTGCGCATTGGAAAATTCAGGGCTATATCGTGTAGATGATGGCCTAACATGAGGCTTTAAAATTTTAATTCTAGTGTCCTTCGTTTGGGAGAAAAATGCAAAGGTACAAGACAGCTTTTCCTTGCCAATATCTCTCTTTTGCAAAGAGCTGCGCATTGGAAAATTCATGGCTATGCCGTGTAGATGATGGTCTAACAGGAGGCTTTAAAATTTTCTTTCTAGTGACCTTCGTTTGGGAGAAAAATGCAATGGTACAAGACAGCTTTTCCTTGCCAATATCTCTCTTTTGCAAAGAGCTGCGCATTGGAAAATTCAGGGCTATGTCGTGTAGATGATGGCCTAACAGGAGGCTTTAACATTTTCTTCTAGTGTCCTTCGTTTGGGAGAAAAATGCAATGGTACAAGACAGCTTTTCCTTGCCAATATCTCTCTTTTGCAAAGAGCTACGCATTGGAAAATTCAGGGCTATGTCGTGTAGATGATGGCCTAACAGGAGGCTTTAAAATTTTCTTTCTAGTGACCTTCGTTTGGGAGAAAAATGCAAAGGTACAAGACAGCTTTTCCTTGCCAATATCTCTCTTTTGCAAAGAGCTGCGCATTGGAAAATTCAGGGCTATGTCGTCTAGATGATGGCCTAACAGGAGGCTTTAAAATTTTCTACTAGTGTCCTTCGTTTGGGAGAAAAATGCAATGGTACAAGACAGCTTTTCCTTGCCAATATCTCTCTTTTGCAAAGAGCTGCGCATTGGAAAATTCAGGGCTATGTCGTGTAGATGATGGCTTAACTGGAGGCTTTAAAATTTTCTTTCTAGTGACCTTCGTTTGGGAGAAAAATGCAAAGGTACAAGACAGCTTTTCCTTGCCAATATCTCTCTTTTGCAAAGAGCTGCGCATTGGAAAATTCAGGGCTATATCGTGTAGATGATGGCCTAACATGAGGCTTTAAAATTTTAATTCTAGTGTCCTTCGTTTGGGGGAAAAATGCAAAGGTACAAGACAGCTTTTCCTTGCCAATATCTCTCTTTTGCAAAGAGCTGCGCATTGGAAAATTCATGGCTATGCCGTGTAGATGATGGTCTAACAGGAGGCTTTAAAATTTTCTTTCTAGTGTCCTTCGTTTGGGAGAAAAATGCAAAGGTACAAGACAGCTTTTCCTTGCCAATATCTCTCTTTTGCAAAGAGCTACGCTTTGGAAAATTCAGGGCTATGTCGTGTAGATGATGGCCTAACAGGAGGCTTTAAAATTTTCTTTCTAGTGACCTTCGTTTGGGAGAAAAATGCAATGGTACAAGACAGCTTTTCATTGCCAATATCTCTCTTTTGCAAAGAGCTACGCATTGGAAAATTCAGGGCTATGTCGTGTAGATGATGGCCTAACAGGAGGCTTTAAAATGTTCTTTCTAGTGACCTTCGTTTGGGAGAAAAATGCAATGGTACAAGACAGCTTTTCCTTGCAATTATCTCTCTTTTGCAAAGAGCTGCGCATTGGAAAATTCAGGGCTATGTCGTGTAGATGATGGCCTAACAGGAGGCTTTAAAATTTTAATTCTAGTGTCCTTCGTTTGGGAGAAATATGCAATGCTACAAGACAGCTTTACCTTGCCAATATCTCTCTTTTGCAAAGAGCTACGCATTGGAAAATTCAGGGCTATGTCGTGTAGATGATGGCCTAACAGGAGGCTTTAAAATTTTCTTTCTAGTGACCTTCGTTTGGGAGAAAAATGCAAAGGTACAAGACAGCTTTTCCTTGCCAATATCTCTCTTTTGCAAAGAGCTGCGCACTGAAAAATTCAGGGCTATGTCGTGTAGATGATGGCCTAACAGGAGGCTTTAAAATTTTCTTTCTAGTGTCCTTCGTTTGGGAGAAAAATGCAATGGTACAAGACAGCTTTTCCTTGCCAATATCTCTCTTTTGCAAAGAGCTGCGCATTGGAAAATTCAGGGCTATTTCGTGTAGATGATGGCCTAACAGGAGGCTTTAAAATTTTCTTTCTAGTGTCCTTTGTTTGGGAGAAAAATGCAAAAGTACAAGACAGCTTTTCCTTGCCAATATCTCTCTTTTGCAAAGAGCTGCGCATTGGAAAATTCAGGGCTATGTCGTGTAGATGATGGCCTAACAGGAGGCTTTAAAATTTTCTTTCTAGTGTCCTTCGTTTGGGAGAAAAATGCAATGGTACAAGACAGCTTTTCCTTGCCAATATCTCTCTTTTGCAAAGAGCTACGCATTGGAAAATTCAGGGCTATGTCGTGTAGATGATGGCCTAACAGGAGGCTTTAAAATTTTAATTCTAGTGTCCTTCGTTTGGGAGAAAAATGCAAAGGTACAAGACAGCTTTTCCTTGCCAATATCTCTCTTTTGCAAAGAGCTGCGCATTGGAAAATTCAGGGCTATGTCGTGTAGATGATGGCCTAACAGGAGGCTTTAAAATTTTCTTCTAGTGTCCTTCGTTTGGGAGAAAAATGCAATGGTACAAGACAGCTTTTCCTTGCCAATATATCTCTTTTGCAAAGAGCTACGCATTGGAAAATTCAGGGCTATGTCGAGTAGATGATGGCCTAACAGGAGGCTTTAAAATTTTCTTTCTAGTGACCTTCGTTTGGGAGAAAAATGCAAAGGTACAAGACAGCTTTTCCTTGCCAATATCTCTCTTTTGCAAAGAGCTGCGCATTGAAAAATTCAGGGCTATGTCGTGTAGATGATGGCCTAACAGGAGGCTTTAAAATTTTCTTTCTAGTGTCCTTCGTTTGGGAGAAAAATGCAATGGTACAAGACAGCTTTTCCTTGCCAATATCTCTCTTTTGCAAAGAGCTGCGCATTGGAAAATTCAGGGCTATTTCGTGTAGATGATGGCCTAACAGGAGGCTTTAAAATTTTCTTTCTAGTGTCCTTTGTTTGGGAGAAAAATGCAAAGGTACAAGACAGCTTTTCCTTG
This sequence comes from Pseudophryne corroboree, assembly GCF_028390025.1. Lineage (NCBI taxonomy): Eukaryota > Metazoa > Chordata > Amphibia > Anura > Myobatrachidae > Pseudophryne > Pseudophryne corroboree. Next base: position 94,693 of record NW_026970397.1, on the reverse strand, counting down.
CCAATATCTCTCTTTTGCAAAGAGCTGCGCATTGGAAAATTCAGGGCTATGTCGTGTAGATGATGGCCTAACAGGAGGCTTTAAAATTTTCTTTCTAGTGTCCTTCGTTTGGGAGAAAAATGCAATGGTACAAGACAGCTTTTCCTTGCCAATATCTCTCTGTTGCAAAGAGCTACGCATTGGAAAATTCAGGGCTATGTCGTGTAGATGATGGCCTAACAGGAGGCTTTAAAATTTTAATTCTAGTGTCCTTCGTTTGGGAGAAAAATGCAAAGGTACAAGACAGCTTTTCCTTGCCAATATCTCTCTTTTGCAAAGAGCTGCGCATTGGAAAATTCAGGGCTATGTCGTGTAGATGATGGCCTAACAGGAGGCTTTAAAATTTTCTTCTAGTGTCCTTCGTTTGGGAGAAAAATGCAATGGTACAAGACAGCTTTTCCTTGCCAATATCTCTCTTTTGCAAAGAGCTACGCATTGGAAAATTCAGGGCTATGTCGAGTAGATGATGGCCTAACAGGAGGCTTTAAAATTTTCTTTCTAGTGACCTTCGTTTGGGAGAAAAATGCAAAGGTACAAGACAGCTTTTCCTTGCCAATATCTCTCTTTTGCAAAGAGCTGCGCATTGAAAAATTCAGGGCTATGTCGTGTAGATGATGGCCTAACAGGAGGCTTTAAAATTTTCTTTCTAGTGTCCTTCGTTTGGGAGAAAAATGCAATGGTACAAGACAGCTTTTCCTTGCCAATATCTCTCTTTTGCAAAGAGCTGCGCATTGGAAAATTCAGGGCTATTTCGTGTAGATGATGGCCTAACAGGAGGCTTTAAAATTTTCTTTCTAGTGTCCTTTGTTTGGGAGAAAAATGCAAAGGTACAAGACAGCTTTTCCTTGCCAATATCTCTCTTTTGCAAAGAGCTGCGCATTGGAAAATTCAGGGCTATGTCGTGTAGATGATGGCCTAACAGGAGGCTTTAAAATTTTCTTTCTAGTGTCCTTCGTTTGGGAGAAAAATGCAATGGTACAAGACAGCTTTTCCTTGCCAATATCTCTCTTTTGCAAAGAGCTACGCATTGGAAAATTCAGGGCTATGTCGTGTAGATGATGGCCTAACAGGAGGCTTTAAAATTTTAATTCTAGTGTCCTTCGTTTGGGAGAAAAATGCAAAGGTACAAGACAGCTTTTCCTTGCCAATATCTCTCTTTTGCAAAGAGCTGCGCATTGGAAAATTCAGGGCTATGTCGTGTAGATGATGGCCTAACAGGAGGCTTTAAAATTTTCATTCTAGTGTCCTTCGTTTGGGAGAAAAATGCAATGGTACAAGACAGCTTTTCCTTGCCAATATCTCTCTTTTGCAAAGAGCTACGCATTGGAAAATTCAGGGCTATGTCGTGTAGATGATGGCCTAACAGGAGGCTTTAAAATTTTAATTCTAGTGTCCTTCGTTTGGGAGAAAAATGCAAAGGTACAAGACAGCTTTTCCTTGCCAATATCTCTCTTTTGCAAAGAGCTACGCATTGGAAAATTCAGGGCTATGTCGAGTAGATGATGGCCTAACAGGAGGCTTTAAAATTTTCTTTCTAGTGACCTTCGTTTGGGAGAAAAATGCAAAGGTACAAGACAGCTTTTCCTTGCCAATATCTCTCTTTTGCAAAGCGCTGCGCATTGGAAAATTCAGGGCTATGTCGTGTAGATGATGGCTTAACTGGAGGCTTTAAAATTTTCTTTCTAGTGACCTTCGTTTGGGAGAAAAATGCAAAGGTACAAGACAGCTTTTCCTTGCCAATATCTCTCTTTTGCAAAGAGCTGCGCATTGGAAAATTCAGGGCTATATCGTGTAGATGATGGCCTAACATGAGGCTTTAAAATTTTAATTCTAGTGTCCTTCGTTTGGGAGAAAAATGCAAAGGTACAAGACAGCTTTTCCTTGCCAATATCTCTCTTTTGCAAAGAGCTGCGCATTGGAAAATTCATGGCTATGCCGTGTAGATGATGGTCTAACAGGAGGCTTTAAAATTTTCTTTCTAGTGACCTTCGTTTGGGAGAAAAATGCAATGGTGCAAGACAGCTTTTCCTTGCCAATATCTCTCTTTTGCAAAGAGCTGCGCATTGGAAAATTCAGGGCTATGTCGTGTAGATGATGGCCTAACAGGAGGCTTTAACATTTTCTTCTAGTGTCCTTCGTTTGGGAGAAAAATGCAATGGTACAAGACAGCTTTTCCTTGCCAATATCTCTCTTTTGCAAAGAGCTACGCATTGGAAAATTCAGGGCTATGTCGTGTAGATGATGGCCTAACAGGAGGCTTTAAAATTTTCTTTCTAGTGACCTTCGTTTGGGAGAAAAATGCAAAGGTACAAGACAGCTTTTCCTTGCCAATATCTCTCTTTTGCAAAGAGCTGCGCATTGGAAAATTCAGGGCTATGTCGTGTAGATGATGGCCTAACAGGGGGCTTTAAAATTTTCTTTCTAGTGTCCTTCGTTTGGGAGAAAAATGCAATGGTACAAGACAGCTTTTCCTTGCCAATATCTCTCTTTTGCAAAGAGCTGCGCATTGGAAAAATCAGGGCTATTTCGTGTAGATGATGGCCTAACAGGAGGCTTTAAAATTTTCTTTCTAGTGTCCTTCGTTTGGGAGAAAAATGCAAAGGTACAAGACAGCTTTTCCTTGCCAATATCTCTCTTTTGCAAAGAGCTGCGCATTGGAAAATTCAGGGCTATGTCGTGTAGATGATGGCCTAACAGGGGGCTTTAAAAATTTCTTTCTAGTGTCCTTCGTTTGGGAGAAAAATGCAAAGGTACAAGACAGCTTTTCCTTGCCAATATCTCTCTTTTGCAAAGAGCTGCGCATTGGAAAATTCAGGGCTATGTCGTGTAGATGATGGCCTAACAGGAGGCTTTAAAATTTTCTTCTAGTGTCCTTCGTTTGGGAGAAAAATGCAATGGTACAAAACAGCTTTTCCTTGCCAATATCTCTCTTTTGCAAAGAGCTACGCATTGGAAAATTCAGGGCTATGTCGTGTAGATGATGGCCTAACAGGAGGCTTTAAAATTTTCTTTCTAGTGACCTTCGTTTGGGAGAAAAATGCAAAGGTACAAGACAGCTTTTCCTTGCCAATATCTCTCTTTTGCAAAGAGCTGCGCATTGGAAAATTCAGGGCTATGTCGTGTAGATGATGGCTTAACTGGAGGCTTTAAAATTTTCTTTCTAGTGACCTTCGTTTGGGAGAAAAATGCAAAGGTACAAGACAGCTTTTCCTTGCCAATATCTCTCTTTTGCAAAGAGCTGCGCATTGGAAAATTCAGGGCTATATCGTGTAGATGATGGCCTAACATGAGGCTTTAAAATTTTAATTCTAGTGTCCTTCGTTTGGGAGAAAAATGCAAAGGTACAAGACAGCTTTTCCTTGCCAATATCTCTCTTTTGCAAAGAGCTGCGCATTGGAAAATTCATGGCTATGCCGTGTAGATGATGGTCTAACAGGAGGCTTTAAAATTTTCTTTCTAGTGTCCTTCGTTTGGGAGAAAAATGCAAAGGTACAAGACAGCTTTTCCTTGCCAATATCTCTCTTTTGCAAAGAGCTACGCTTTGGAAAATTCAGGGCTATGTCGTGTAGATGATGGCCTAACAGGAGGCTTTAAAATTTTCTTTCTAGTGACCTTCGTTTGGGAGAAAAATGCAATGGTACAAGACAGCTTTTCCTTGCCAATATCTCTCTTTTGCAAAGAGCTACGCATTGGAAAATTCAGGGCTAGGTCGTGTAGATGATGGCCTAACAGGAGGCTTTAAAATTTTCTTTCTAGTGACCTTCGTTTGGGAGAAAAATGCAATGGTACAAGACAGCTTTTCCTTGCAATTATCTCTCTTTTGCAAAGAGCTGCGCATTGGAAAATTCAGGGCTATGTCGTGTAGATGATGGCCTAACAGGAGGCTTTAAAATTTAATTCTAGTGTCCTTCGTTTGGGAGAAATATGCAATGGTACAAGACAGCTTTACCTTGCCAATATCTCTCTTTTGCAAAGAGCTACGCATTGGAAAATTCAGGGCTATGTCGTGTAGATGATGGCCTAACAGGAGGCTTTAAAATTTTCTTTCTAGTGACCTTCGTTTGGGAGAAAAATGCAAAGGTACAAGACAGCTTTTCCTTGCCAATATCTCTCTTTTGCAAAGAGCTGCGCATTGAAAAATTCAGGGCTATGTCGTGTAGATGATGGCCTAACAGAAGGCTTTAAAATTTTCTTTCTAGTGTCCTTCGTTTGGGAGAAAAATGCAATGGTACAAGACAGCTTTTCCTTGCCAATATCTCTCTTTTGCAAAGAGCTGCGCATTGGAAAATTCAGGGCTATTTCGTGTAGATGATGGCCTAACAGGAGGCTTTAAAATTTTCTTTCTAGTGTCCTTCGTTTGGGAGAAAAATGCAAAGGTACAAGACAGCTTTTCCTTGCCAATATCTCTCTTTTGCAAAGAGCTGCGCATTGGAAAATTCAGGGCTATGTCGTGTAGATGATGGCCTAACAGGAGGCTTTAAAATTTTAATTCTAGTGTCCTTCGTTTGGGAGAAAAATGCAAAGGTACAAGACAGCTTTTCCTTGCCAATATCTCTCTTTTGCAAAGAGCTGCGCATTGGAAAATTCAGGGCTATGTCGTGTAGATGATGGCCTAACAGGAGGCTTTAAAATTTTCTTCTAGTGTCCTTCGTTTGGGAGAAAAATGCAATGGTACAAGACAGCTTTTCCTTGCCAATATCTCTCTTTTGCAAAGAGCTACGCATTGGAAAATTCAGGGCTATGTCGAGTAGATGATGGCCTAACAGGAGGCTTTAAAATTTTCTTTCTAGTGACCTTCGTTTGGGAGAAAAATGCAAAGGTACAAGACAGCTTTTCCTTGCCAATATCTCTCTTTTGCAAAGCGCTGCGCATTGGAAAATTCAGGGCTATGTCGTGTAGATGATGGCTTAACTGGAGGCTTTAAAATTTTCTTTCTAGTGACCTTCGTTTGGGAGAAAAATGCAAAGGTACAAGACAGCTTTTCCTTGCCAATATCTCTCTTTTGCAAAGAGCTGCGCATTGGAAAATTCAGGGCTATATCGTGTAGATGATGGCCTAACATGAGGCTTTAAAATTTTAATTCTAGTGTCCTTCGTTTGGGAGAAAAATGCAAAGGTACAAGACAGCTTTTCCTTGCCAATATCTCTCTTTTGCAAAGAGCTGCGCATTGGAAAATTCATGGCTATGCCGTGTAGATGATGGTCTAACAGGAGGCTTTAAAATTTTCTTTCTAGTGACCTTCGTTTGGGAGAAAAATGCAATGGTACAAGACAGCTTTTCCTTGCCAATATCTCTCTTTTGCAAAGAGCTGCGCATTGGAAAATTCAGGGCTATGTCGTGTAGATGATGGCCTAACAGGAGGCTTTAACATTTTCTTCTAGTGTCCTTCGTTTGGGAGAAAAATGCAATGGTACAAGACAGCTTTTCCTTGCCAATATCTCTCTTTTGCAAAGAGCTACGCATTGGAAAATTCAGGGCTATGTCGTGTAGATGATGGCCTAACAGGAGGCTTTAAAATTTTCTTTCTAGTGACCTTCGTTTGGGAGAAAAATGCAAAGGTACAAGACAGCTTTTCCTTGCCAATATCTCTCTTTTGCAAAGAGCTGCGCATTGGAAAATTCAGGGCTATGTCGTGTAGATGATGGCCTAACAGGGGGCTTTAAAATTTTCTTTCTAGTGTCCTTCGTTTGGGAGAAAAATGCAATGGTACAAGACAGCTTTTCCTTGCCAATATCTCTCTTTTGCAAAGAGCTGCGCATTGGAAAAATCAGGGCTATTTCGTGTAGATGATGGCCTAACAGGAGGCTTTAAAATTTTCTTTCTAGTGTCCTTCGTTTGGGAGAAAAATGCAAAGGTACAAGACAGCTTTTCCTTGCCAATATCTCTCTTTTGCAAAGAGCTGCGCATTGGAAAATTCAGGGCTATGTCGTGTAGATGATGGCCTAACAGGGGGCTTTAAAATTTTCTTTCTAGTGTCCTTCGTTTGGGAGAAAAATGCAAAGGTACAAGACAGCTTTTCCTTGCCAATATCTCTCTTTTGCAAAGAGCTGCGCATTGGAAAATTCAGGGCTATGTCGTGTAGATGATGGCCTAACAGGAGGCTTTAAAATTTTCTTCTAGTGTCCTTCGTTTGGGAGAAAAATGCAATGGTACAAAACAGCTTTTCCTTGCCAATATCTCTCTTTTGCAAAGAGCTACGCATTGGAAAATTCAGGGCTATGTCGTGTAGATGATGGCCTAACAGGAGGCTTTAAAATTTTCTTTCTAGTGACCTTCGTTTGGGAGAAAAATGCAAAGGTACAAGACAGCTTTTCCTTGCCAATATCTCTCTTTTGCAAAGAGCTGCGCATTGGAAAATTCAGGGCTATGTCGTGTAGATGATGGCTTAACTGGAGGCTTTAAAATTTTCTTTCTAGTGACCTTCGTTTGGGAGAAAAATGCAAAGGTACAAGACAGCTTTTCCTTGCCAATATCTCTCTTTTGCAAAGAGCTGCGCATTGGAAAATTCAGGGCTATATCGTGTAGATGATGGCCTAACATGAGGCTTTAAAATTTTAATTCTAGTGTCCTTCGTTTGGGAGAAAAATGCAAAGGTACAAGACAGCTTTTCCTTGCCAATATCTCTCTTTTGCAAAGAGCTGCGCATTGGAAAATTCATGGCTATGCCGTGTAGATGATGGTCTAACAGGAGGCTTTAAAATTTTCTTTCTAGTGTCCTTCGTTTGGGAGAAAAATGCAAAGGTACAAGACAGCTTTTCCTTGCCAATATCTCTCTTTTGCAAAGAGCTACGCTTTGGAAAATTCAGGGCTATGTCGTGTAGATGATGGCCTAACAGGAGGCTTTAAAATTTTCTTTCTAGTGACCTTCGTTTGGGAGAAAAATGCAATGGTACAAGACAGCTTTTCCTTGCCAATATCTCTCTTTTGCAAAGAGCTACGCATTGGAAAATTCAGGGCTAGGTCGTGTAGATGATGGCCTAACAGGAGGCTTTAAAATTTTCTTTCTAGTGACCTTCGTTTGGGAGAAAAATGCAATGGTACAAGACAGCTTTTCCTTGCAATTATCTCTCTTTTGCAAAGAGCTGCGCATTGGAAAATTCAGGGCTATGTCGTGTAGATGATGGCCTAACAGGAGGCTTTAAAATTTTAATTCTAGTGTCCTTCGTTTGGGAGAAATATGCAATGGTACAAGACAGCTTTACCTTGCCAATATCTCTCTTTTGCAAAGAGCTACGCATTGGAAAATTCAGGGCTATGTCGTGTAGATGATGGCCTAACAGGAGGCTTTAAAATTTTCTTTCTAGTGACCTTCGTTTGGGAGAAAAATGCAAAGGTACAAGACAGCTTTTCCTTGCCAATATCTCTCTTTTGCAAAGAGCTGCGCATTGAAAAATTCAGGGCTATGTCGTGTAGATGATGGCCTAACAGAAGGCTTTAAAATTTTCTTTCTAGTGTCCTTCGTTTGGGAGAAAAATGCAATGGTACAAGACAGCTTTTCCTTGCCAATATCTCTCTTTTGCAAAGAGCTGCGCATTGGAAAATTCAGGGCTATTTCGTGTAGATGATGGCCTAACAGGAGGCTTTAACATTTTCTTTCTAGTGTCCTTCGTTTGGGAGAAAAATGCAAAGGTACAAGACAGCTTTTCCTTGCCAATATCTCTCTTTTGCAAAGAGCTGCGCATTGGAAAATTCAGGGCTATGTCGTGTAGATGATGGCCTAACAGGAGGCTTTAAAATTTTCTTTCTAGTGTCCTTCGTTTGGGAGAAAAATGCAATGGTACAAGACAGCTTTTCCTTGCCAATATCTCTCTTTTGCAAAGAGCTACGCATTGGAAAATTCAGGGCTATGTCGTGTAGATGATGGCCTAACAGGAGGCTTTAAAATTTTAATTCTAGTGTCCTTCGTTTGGGAGAAAAATGCAAAGGTACAAGACAGCTTTTCCTTGCCAATATCTCTCTTTTGCAAAGAGCTGCGCATTGGAAAATTCAGGGCTATGTCGTGTAGATGATGGCCTAACAGGAGGCTTTAAAATTTTCTTCTAATGTCCTTCGTTTGGGAGAAAAATGCAATGGTACAAGACAGCTTTTCCTTGCCAATATCTCTTTTGCAAAGAGCTACGCATTGGAAAATTCAGGGCTATGTCGTGTAGATGATGGCCTAACAGGAGGCTTTAAAATTTTCTTTCTAGTGACCTTCGTTTGGGAGAAAAATGCAAAGGTACAAGACAGCTTTTCCTTGCCAATATCTCTCTTTTGCAAAGAGCTGCGCATTGGAAAATTCAGGGCTATGTCGTGTAGATGATGGCTTAACTGGAGGCTTTAAAATTTTCTTTCTAGTGACCTTCGTTTGGGAGAAAAATGCAAAGGTACAAGACAGCTTTTCCTTGCCAATATCTCTCTTTTGCAAAGAGCTGCGCATTGGAAAATTCAGGGCTATATCGTGTAGATGATGGCCTAACAGGAGGCTTTAAAATTTTAATTCTAGTGTCCTTCGTTTGGGAGAAAAATGCAAAGGTACAAGACAGCTTTTCCTTGCCAATATCTCTCTTTTGCAAAGAGCTGCGCATTGGAAAATTCATGGCTATGCCTTGTAGATGATGGTCTAACAGGAGGCTTTAAAATTTTCTTTCTAGTGTCCTTCGTTTGGGAGAAAAATGCAATGGTACAAGACAGCTTTTCCTTGCCAATATCTCTCTTTTGCAAAGAGCTGCGCATTGGAAAATTCAGGGCTATGTCGTGTAGATGATAGCCTAACAGGAGGCTTTAAAATTTTCTTTCTAGTGACCTTCGTTTGGGAGAAAAATGCAAAGGTACAAGACAGCTTTTCCTTGCCAATATCTCTCTTTTGCAAAGAGCTGCGCATTGGAAAATTCAGGGCTATGTCGTGTAGATGATGGCCTAACATGAGGCTTTAAAATTTTAATTCTAGTGTCCTTCGTTTGGGAGAAAAATGCAAAGGTACAAGACAGCTTTTCCTTGCCAATATCTCTCTTTTGCAAAGAGCTGCGCATTGGAAAATTCATGGCTATGCCGTGTAGATGATGGTCTAACAGGAGGCTTTAAAATTTTCTTTCTAGTGTCCTTCGTTTGGGAGAAAAATGCAATGGTACAAGACAGCTTTTCCTTGCCAATATCTCTCTTTTGCAAAGAGCTACGCATTGGAAAATTCAGGGCTATGTCGTGTAGATGATGGCCTAACAGGAGGCTTTAAAATTTTCTTTCTAGTGACCTTCGTTTGGGAGAAAAATGCAAAGGTACAAGACAGCTTTTCCTTGCCAATATCTCTCTTTTGCAAAGAGCTGCGCATTGGAAAATTCATGGCTATGTCGTGTAGATGATGGCCTAACAGGAGGCTTTAAAATTTTCTTTCTAGTGTCCTTCGTTTGGGAGAAAAATGCAATGGTACAAGACAGCTTTTCCTTGCCAATATCTCTCTTTTGCAAAGAGCTGCGCATTGGAAAATTCAGGGCTATGTCGTGTAGATGATGGCCTAACAGGAGGCTTTAAAATTTTAATTCTAGTGTCCTTCGTTTGGGAGAAAAATGCAAAGGTACAAGACAGCTTTTCCTTGCCAATATCTCTCTTTTGCAAAGAGCTACGCATTGGAAAATTCAGGGCTATGTCGTGTAGATGATGGCCTAACAGGAGGCTTTAAAATTTTCTTTCTAGTGTCCTTCGTTTGGGAGAAATATGCAATGGTACAAGACAGCTTTTCCTTGCCAATATCTCTCTTTTGCAAAGAGCTACGCATTGGAAAATTCAGGGCTATGTCGTGTAGATGATGGCCTAACAGGAGGCTTTAAAATTTTCTTTCTAGTGACCTTCGTTTGGGAGAAAAATGCAAAGGTACAAGACAGCTTTTCCTTGCCAATATCTCTCTTTTGCAAAGAGCTGCGCATTGAAAAATTCAGGGCTATGTCGTGTAGATGATGGCCTAACAGAAGGCTTTAAAATTTTCTTTCTAGTGTCCTTCGTTTGGGAGAAAAATGCAATGGTACAAGACAGCTTTTCCTTGCCAATATCTCTCTTTTGCAAAGAGCTGCGCATTGGAAAATTCAGGGCTATTTCGTGTAGATGATGGCCTAACAGGAGGCTTTAAAATTTTCTTTCTAGTGTCCTTCGTTTGGGAGAAAAATGCAAAGGTACAAGACAGCTTTTCCTTGCCAATATCTCTCTTTTGCAAAGAGCTGCGCTTTGGAAAATTCAGGGCTATGTCGTGTAGATGATGGCCTAACAGGAGGCTTTAAAATTTTCTTTCTAGTGTCCTTCGTTTGGGAGAAAAATGCAATGGTACAAGACAGCTTTTCCTTGCCAATATCTCTCTTTTGCAAAGAGCTACGCATTGGAAAATTCAGGGCTATGTCGTGTAGATGATGGCCTAACAGGAGGCTTTAAAATTTTAATTCTAGTGTCCTTCGTTTGGGAGAAAAATGCAAAGGTACAAGACAGCTTTTCCTTGCCAATATCTCTCTTTTGCAAAGAGCTGCGCATTGGAAAATTCAGGGCTATGTCGTGTAGATGATGGCCTAACAGGAGGCTTTAAAATTTTCTTCTAGTGTCCTTCGTTTGGGAGAAAAATGCAATGGTACAAGACAGCTTTTCCTTGCCAATATCTCTCTTTTGCAAAGAGCTACGCATTGGAAAATTCAGGGCTATGTCGTGTAGATGATGGCCTAACAGGAGGCTTTAAAATTTTCTTTCTAGTGACCTTCGTTTGGGAGAAAAATGCAAAGGTACAAGACAGCTTTTCCTTGCCAATATCTCTCTTTTGCAAAGAGCTGCGCATTGGAAAATTCAGGGCTATGTCGTGTAGATGATGGCTTAACTGGAGGCTTTAAAATTTTCTTTCTAGTGACCTTCGTTTGGGAGAAAAATGCAAAGGTACAAGACAGCTTTTCCTTGCCAATATCTCTCTTTTGCAAAGAGCTGCGCATTGGAAAATTCAGGGCTATATCGTGTAGATGATGGCCTAACATGAGGCTTTAAAATTTTAATTCTAGTGTCCTTCGTTTGGGAGAAAAATGCAAAGGTACAAGACAGCTTTTCCTTGCCAATATCTCTCTTTTGCAAAGAGCTGCGCATTGGAAAATTCATGGCTATGCCTTGTAGATGATGGTCTAACAGGAGGCTTTAAAATTTTCTTTCTAGTGTCCTTCGTTTGGGAGAAAAATGCAATGGTACAAGACAGCTTTTCCTTGCCAATATCTCTCTTTTGCAAAGAGCTGCGCATTGGAAAATTCAGGGCTATGTCGTGTAGATGATAGCCTAACAGGAGGCTTTAAAATTTTCTTTCTAGTGACCTTCGTTTGGGAGAAAAATGCAAAGGTACAAGACAGCTTTTCCTTGCCAATATCTCTTTTGCAAAGAGCTACGCATTGGAAAATTCAGGGCTATGTCGTGTAGATGATGGCCTAACAGGAGGCTTTAAAATTTTCTTTCTAGTGACCTTCGTTTGGGAGAAAAATGCAAAGGTACAAGACAGCTTTTCCTTGCCAATATCTCTCTTTTGCAAAGAGCTGCGCATTGGAAAATTCAGGGCTATGTCGTGTAGATGATGGCTTAACTGGAGGCTTTAAAATTTTCTTTCTAGTGACCTTCGTTTGGGAGAAAAATGCAAAGGTACAAGACAGCTTTTCCTTGCCAATATCTCTCTTTTGCAAAGAGCTGCGCATTGGAAAATTCAGGGCTATATCGTGTAGATGATGGCCTAACAGGAGGCTTTAAAATTTTAATTCTAGTGTCCTTCGTTTGGGAGAAAAATGCAAAGGTACAAGACAGCTTTTCCTTGCCAATATCTCTCTTTTGCAAAGAGCTGCGCATTGGAAAATTCATGGCTATGCCTTGTAGATGATGGTCTAACAGGAGGCTTTAAAATTTTCTTTCTAGTGTCCTTCGTTTGGGAGAAAAATGCAATGGTACAAGACAGCTTTTCCTTGCCAATATCTCTCTTTTGCAAAGAGCTGCGCATTGGAAAATTCAGGGCTATGTCGTGTAGATGATAGCCTAACAGGAGGCTTTAAAATTTTCTTTCTAGTGACCTTCGTTTGGGAGAAAAATGCAAAGGTACAAGACAGCTTTTCCTTGCCAATATCTCTCTTTTGCAAAGAGCTGCGCATTGGAAAATTCAGGGCTATGTCGTGTAGATGATGGCCTAACATGAGGCTTTAAAATTTTAATTCTAGTGTCCTTCGTTTGGGAGAAAAATGCAAAGGTACAAGACAGCTTTTCCTTGCCAATATCTCTCTTTTGCAAAGAGCTGCGCATTGGAAAATTCATGGCTATGCCGTGTAGATGATGGTCTAACAGGAGGCTTTAAAATTTTCTTTCTAGTGTCCTTCGTTTGGGAGAAAAATGCAATGGTACAAGACAGCTTTTCCTTGCCAATATCTCTCTTTTGCAAAGAGCTACGCATTGGAAAATTCAGGGCTATGTCGTGTAGATGATGGCCTAACAGGAGGCTTTAAAATTTTCTTTCTAGTGACCTTCGTTTGGGAGAAAAATGCAAAGGTACAAGACAGCTTTTCCTTGCCAATATCTCTCTTTTGCAAAGAGCTGCGCATTGGAAAATTCATGGCTATGTCGTGTAGATGATGGCCTAACAGGAGGCTTTAAAATTTTCTTTCTAGTGTCCTTCGTTTGGGAGAAAAATGCAATGGTACAAGACAGCTTTTCCTTGCCAATATCTCTCTTTTGCAAAGAGCTGCGCATTGGAAAATTCAGGGCTATGTCGTGTAGATGATGGCCTAACAGGAGGCTTTAAAATTTTAATTCTAGTGTCCTTCGTTTGGGAGAAAAATGCAAAGGTACAAGACAGCTTTTCCTTGCCAATATCTCTCTTTTGCAAAGAGCTACGCATTGGAAAATTCAGGGCTATGTCGTGTAGATGATGGCCTAACAGGAGGCTTTAAAATTTTCTTTCTAGTGTCCTTCGTTTGGGAGAAATATGCAATGGTACAAGACAGCTTTTCCTTGCCAATATCTCTCTTTTGCAAAGAGCTACGCATTGGAAAATTCAGGGCTATGTCGTGTAGATGATGGCCTAACAGGAGGCTTTAAAATTTTCTTTCTAGTGACCTTCGTTTGGGAGAAAAATGCAAAGGTACAAGACAGCTTTTCCTTGCCAATATCTCTCTTTTGCAAAGAGCTGCGCATTGAAAAATTCAGGGCTATGTCGTGTAGATGATGGCCTAACAGAAGGCTTTAAAATTTTCTTTCTAGTGTCCTTCGTTTGGGAGAAAAATGCAATGGTACAAGACAGCTTTTCCTTGCCAATATCTCTCTTTTGCAAAGAGCTGCGCATTGGAAAATTCAGGGCTATTTCGTGTAGATGATGGCCTAACAGGAGGCTTTAAAATTTTCTTTCTAGTGTCCTTCGTTTGGGAGAAAAATGCAAAGGTACAAGACAGCTTTTCCTTGCCAATATCTCTCTTTTGCAAAGAGCTGCGCTTTGGAAAATTCAGGGCTATGTCGTGTAGATGATGGCCTAACAGGAGGCTTTAAAATTTTCTTTCTAGTGTCCTTCGTTTGGGAGAAAAATGCAATGGTACAAGACAGCTTTTCCTTGCCAATATCTCTCTTTTGCAAAGAGCTACGCATTGGAAAATTCAGGGCTATGTCGTGTAGATGATGGCCTAACAGGAGGCTTTAAAATTTTAATTCTAGTGTCCTTCGTTTGGGAGAAAAATGCAAAGGTACAAGACAGCTTTTCCTTGCCAATATCTCTCTTTTGCAAAGAGCTGCGCATTGGAAAATTCAGGGCTATGTCGTGTAGATGATGGCCTAACAGGAGGCTTTAAAATTTTCTTCTAGTGTCCTTCGTTTGGGAGAAAAATGCAATGGTACAAGACAGCTTTTCCTTGCCAATATCTCTCTTTTGCAAAGAGCTACGCATTGGAAAATTCAGGGCTATGTCGTGTAGATGATGGCCTAACAGGAGGCTTTAAAATTTTCTTTCTAGTGACCTTCGTTTGGGAGAAAAATGCAAAGGTACAAGACAGCTTTTCCTTGCCAATATCTCTCTTTTGCAAAGAGCTGCGCATTGGAAAATTCAGGGCTATGTCGTGTAGATGATGGCTTAACTGGAGGCTTTAAAATTTTCTTTCTAGTGACCTTCGTTTGGGAGAAAAATGCAAAGGTACAAGACAGCTTTTCCTTGCCAATATCTCTCTTTTGCAAAGAGCTGCGCATTGGAAAATTCAGGGCTATATCGTGTAGATGATGGCCTAACATGAGGCTTTAAAATTTTAATTCTAGTGTCCTTCGTTTGGGAGAAAAATGCAAAGGTACAAGACAGCTTTTCCTTGCCAATATCTCTCTTTTGCAAAGAGCTGCGCATTGGAAAATTCATGGCTATGCCTTGTAGATGATGGTCTAACAGGAGGCTTTAAAATTTTCTTTCTAGTGTCCTTCGTTTGGGAGAAAAATGCAATGGTACAAGACAGCTTTTCCTTGCCAATATCTCTCTTTTGCAAAGAGCTGCGCATTGGAAAATTCAGGGCTATGTCGTGTAGATGATAGCCTAACAGGAGGCTTTAAAATTTTCTTTCTAGTGACCTTCGTTTGGGAGAAAAATGCAAAGGTACAAGACAGCTTTTCCTTGCCAATATCTCTCTTTTGCAAAGAGCTGCGCATTGGAAAATTCAGGGCTATGTCGTGTAGATGATGGCCTAACATGAGGCTTTAAAATTTTAATTCTAGTGTCCTTCGTTTGGGAGAAAAATGCAAAGGTACAAGACAGCTTTTCCTTGCCAATATCTCTCTTTTGCAAAGAGCTGCGCATTGGAAAATTCATGGCTATGCCGTGTAGATGATGGTCTAACAGGAGGCTTTAAAATTTTCTTTCTAGTGTCCTTCGTTTGGGAGAAAAATGCAATGGTACAAGACAGCTTTTGCCTTGCCAATATCTCTCTTTTGCAAAGAGCTACGCATTGGAAAATTCAGGGCTATGTCGTGTAGATGATGGCCTAACAGGAGGCTTTAAAATTTTCTTTCTAGTGACCTTCGTTTGGGAGAAAAATGCAAAGGTACAAGACAGCTTTTCCTTGCCAATATCTCTCTTTTGCAAAGAGCTGCGCATTGGAAAATTCATGGCTATGTCGTGTAGATGATGGCCTAACAGGAGGCTTTAAAATTTTCTTTCTAGTGTCCTTCGTTTGGGAGAAAAATGCAATGGTACAAGACAGCTTTTCCTTGCCAATATCTCTCTTTTGCAAAGAGCTGCGCATTGGAAAATTCAGGGCTATGTCGTGTAGATGATGGCCTAACAGGAGGCTTTAAAATTTTAATTCTAGTGTCCTTCGTTTGGGAGAAAAATGCAAAGGTACAATACAGCTTTTCCTTGCCAATATCTCTCTTTTGCAAAGAGCTACGCATTGGAAAATTCAGGGCTATGTCGTGTAGATGATGGCCTAACAGGAGGCTTTAAAATGTTCTTTCTAGTGTCCTTCGTTTGGGAGAAATATGCAATGGTACAAGACAGCTTTTCCTTGCCAATATCTCTCTTTTGCAAAGAGCTACGCATTGGAAAATTCCGGGCTATGTCGTGTAGATGATGGCCTAACAGGAAGCTTTAAAATTTTCTTTCTAGTGACCTTCGTTTGGGAGAAAAATGCAATGGTACAAGACAGCTTTTCCTTGCCAATATCTCTCTTTTGCAAAGAGCTACGCATTGGAAAATTCAGGGCTATGTCGTGTAGATGATGGCCTAACAGGAGGCTTTAAAATTTTAATTCTAGTGTCCTTCGTTTGGGAGAAAAATGCAAAGGTACAAGACAGCTTTTCCTTGCCAATATCTCTCTTTTGCAAAGAGCTACGCATTGGAAAATTCAGGGCTATGTCGTGTAGATGATGGCCTAACAGGAGGCTTTAAAATTTTCTTTCTAGTGTCCTTCGTTTGGGAGAAATATGCAATGGTACAAGACAGCTTTTCCTTGCCAATATCTCTCTTTTGCAAAGAGCTACGCATTGGAAAATTCAGGGCTATGTCGTGTAGATGATGGCCTAACATGAGGCTTTAAAATTTTAATTCTAGTGTCCTTCGTTTGGGAGAAAAATGCAAAGGTACAAGACAGCTTTTCCTTGCCAATATCTCTCTTTTGCAAAGAGCTGCGCATTGGAAAATTCATGGCTATGCCGTGTAGATGATGGTCTAACAGGAGGCTTTAAAATTTTCTTTCTAGTGTCCTTCGTTTGGGAGAAAAATGCAATGGTACAAGACAGCTTTTCCTTGCCAATATCTCTCTTTTGCAAAGAGCTACGCATTGGAAAATTCAGGGCTATGTCGTGTAGATGATGGCCTAACAGGAGGCTTTAAAATTTTCTTTCTAGTGACCTTCGTTTGGGAGAAAAATGCAAAGGTACAAGACAGCTTTTCCTTGCCAATATCTCTCTTTTGCAAAGAGCTGCGCATTGGAAAATTCATGGCTATGTCGTGTAGATGATGGCCTAACAGGAGGCTTTAAAATTTTCTTTCTAGTGTAATTCGTTTGGGAGAAAAATGCAATGGTACAAGACAGCTTTTCCTTGCCAATATCTCTCTTTTGCAAAGAGCTGCGCATTGGAAAATTCAGGGCTATGTCGTGTAGATGATGGCCTAACAGGAGGCTTTAAAATTTTAATTCTAGTGTCCTTCGTTTGGGAGAAAAATGCAAAGGTACAAGACAGCTTTTCCTTGCCAATATCTCTCTTTTGCAAAGAGCTGCGCATTGGAAAATTCAGGTCTATGTCGTGTAGATGATGGCCTAACAGGAGGCTTTAAAATGTTAATTCTAGTGTCCTTCGTTTGGGAGAAAAATGCAAAGGTACAAGACAGCTTTTCCTTGCCAATATCTCTCTTTTGCAAAGAGCTGCGCATTGGAAAATTCAGGGCTATGTCGTGTAGATGATGGCCTAACAGGAGGCTTTAAAATTTTCTTTCTAGTGTCCTTCGTTTGGGAGAAAAATGCAATGGTACAAGACAGCTTTTCCTTGCCAATATCTCTCTTTTGCAAAGAGCTACGCATTGGAAAATTCAGGGCTATGTCGTGTAGATGATGGCCTAACAGGAGGCTTTAAAATTTTAATTCTAGTGTCCTTCGTTTGGGAGAAAAATGCAAAGGTACAAGACAGCTTTTCCTTGCCAATATCTCTCTTTTGCAAAGAGCTGCGCATTGGAAAATTCAGGGCTATGTCGTGTAGATGATGGCCTAACAGGAGGCTTTAAAATTTTCTTCTAGTGTCCTTCGTTTGGGAGAAAAATGCAATGGTACAAGACAGCTTTTCCTTGCCAATATCTCTCTTTTGCAAAGAGCTACGCATTGGAAAATTCAGGGCTATGTCGTGTAGATGATGGCCTAACAGGAGGCTTTAAAATTTTCTTTCTAGTGTCCTTCGTTTGGGAGAAAAATGCAATGGTACAAGACAGCTTTTCCTTGCCAATATCTCTCTTTTGCAAAGAGCTACGCATTGGAAAATTCAGGGCTATGTCGTGTAGATGATGGCCTAACAGGAGGCTTTAAAATTTTCTTTCTAGTGTCCTTCGTTTGGGAGAAAAATGCAATGGTACAAGACAGCTTTTCCTTGCCAATATCTCTCTTTTGCAAAGAGCTGCGCATTGGAAAATTCAGGGCTATGTCGTGTAGATGATGGCCTAACAGGAGGCTTAAAAATTTTCTTTCTAGTGTCCTTCGTTTGGGAGAAAAATGCAATGGTACAAGACAGCTTTTCCTTGCCAATATCTCTCTTTTGCAAAGAGCTACGCATTGGAAAATTCAGGGCTATGTCGTGTAGATGATGGCCTAACAGGAGGCTTTAAAATTTTAATTCTAGTGTCCTTCGTTTGGGAGAAAAATGCAAAGGTACAAGACAGCTTTTCCTTGCCAATATCTCTCTTTTGCAAAGAGCTGCGCATTGGAAAATTCAGGGCTATGTCGTGTAGATGATGGCCTAACAGGAGGCTTTAAAATTTTCTTCTAGTGTCCTTCGTTTGGGAGAAAAATGCAATGGTACAAGACAGCTTTTCCTTGCCAATATCTCTCTTTTGCAAAGAGCTACGCATTGGAAAATTCAGGGCTATGTCGTGTAGATGATGGCCTAACAGGAGGCTTTAAAATTTTCTTTCTAGTGTCCTTCGTTTTGGAGAAAAATGCAATGGTACAAGACAGCTTTTCCTTGCCAATATCTCTCTTTTGCAAAGAGCTGCGCATTGGAAAATTCAGGGCTATGTCGTGTAGATGATGGCCTAACAGGAGGCTTTAAAATTTTCTTTCTAGTGACCTTCGTTTGGGAGAAAAATGCAATGGTACAAGACAGCTTTTCCTTGCCAATATCTCTCTTTTGCAAAGAGCTGCGCATTGGAAAATTCAGGTCTATGTCGTGTAGATGATGGCCTAACAGGAGGCTTTAAAATGTTAATTCTAGTGTCCTTCGTTTGGGAGAAATATGCAATGGTACAAGACAGCTTTACCTTGCCAATATCTCTCTTTTGCAAAGAGCTACGCATTGGAAAATTCAGGGCTATGTCGTGTAGATTATGGCCTAACAGGAGGCTTTAAAATTTTCTTTCTAGTGTCCTTCGTTTGGGAGAAAAATGCAATGGTACAAGACAGCTTTTCCTTGCCAATATCTCTCTTTTGCAAAGAGCTGCGCATTGGAAAATTCAGGGCTATGTCGTGTAGATGATGGCCTAACAGGAGGCTTTAAAATTTTCTTTCTAGTGTCCTTCGTTTGGGAGAAAAATGCAATGGTACAAGACAGCTTTTCCTTGCCAATATCTCTCTTTTGCAAAGAGCTGCGCATTGGAAAATTCAGGGCTATGTCGTGTAGATGATGGCCTAACAGGAGGCTTTAAAATTTTAATTCTAGTGTCCTTCGTTTGGGAGAAAAATGCAAAGGTACAAGACAGCTTTTCCTTGCCAATATCTCTCTTTTGCAAAGAGCTATGCATTGGAAAATTCAGGGCTATGTCGTGTAGATGATGGCCTAACAGGAGGCTTTAAAATTTTCTTTCTAGTGTCCTTCGTTTGGGAGAAATATGCAATGGTACAAGACAGCTTTTCCTTGCCAATATCTCTCTTTTGCAAAGAGCTACGCATTGGAAAATTCAGGGCTATGTCGTGTAGATGATGGCCTAACAGGAGGCTTTAAAATTTTCTTTCTAGTGTCCTTCGTTTGGGAGAAAAATGCAATGGTACAAGACAGCTTTTCCTTGCCAATATCTCTCTTTTGCAAAGAGCTACGCATTGGAAAATTCAGGGCTATTTCGTGTAGATGATGGCCTAACAGGAGGCTTTAAAATTTTCTTTCTAGTGTCCTTCGTTTGGGAGAAAAATGCAAAGGTACAAGACAGCTTTTCCTTGCCAATATCTCTCTTTTGCAAAGAGCTACGCATTGGAAAATTCCGGGCTATGTCGTGTAGATGATGGCCTAACAGGAAGCTTTAAAATTTTCTTTCTAGTGACCTTCGTTTGGGAGAAAAATGCAATGGTACAAGACAGCTTTTCCTTGCCAATATCTCTCTTTTGCAAAGAGCTACGCATTGGAAAATTCAGGGCTATGTCGTGTAGATGATGGCCTAACAGGAGGCTTTAAAATTTTCTTTCTAGTGACCTTCGTTTGGGAGAAAAATGCAATGGTACAAGACAGCTTTTCCTTGCCAATATCTCTCTTTTGCAAAGAGCTGCGCATTGGAAAATTCAGGTCTATGTCGTGTAGATGATGGCCTAACAGGAGGCTTTAAAATGTTAATTCTAGTGTCCTTCGTTTGGGAGAAATATGCAATGGTACAAGACAGCTTTACCTTGCCAATATCTCTCTTTTGCAAAGAGCTACGCATTGGAAAATTCAGGGCTATGTCGTGTAGATGATGGCCTAACAGGAGGCTTTAAAATTTTCTTTCTAGTGTCCTTCGTTTGGGAGAAAAATGCAATGGTACAAGACAGCTTTTCCTTGCCAATATCTCTCTTTTGCAAAGAGCTACGCATTGGAAAATTCAGGGCTATTTCGTGTAGATGATGGCCTAACAGGAGGCTTTAAAATTTTCTTTCTAGTGTCCTTCGTTTGGGAGAAAAATGCAAAGGTACAAGACAGCTTTTCCTAGCCAATATCTCTCTTTTGCAAAGAGCTGCGCATTGGAAAATTCAGGGCTATGTCGTGTAGATGATGGCCTAACAGGAGGCTTTAAAATTTTCTTTCTAGTGTCCTTCGTTTGGGAGAAAAATGCAATGGTACAAGACAGCTTTTCCTTGCCAATATCTCTCTTTTGCAAAGAGCTACGCATTGGAAAATTCAGGGCTATGTCGTGTAGATGATGGCCTAACAGGAGGCTTTAAAATTTTAATTCTAGTGTCCTTCGTTTGGGAGAAAAATGCAAAGGTACAAGACAGCTTTTCCTTGCCAATATCTCTCTTTTGCAAAGAGCTGCGCATTGGAAAATTCAGGGCTATGTCGTGTAGATGATGGCCTAACAGGAGGCTTTAAAATTTTCTTCTAGTGTCCTTCGTTTGGGAGAAAAATGCAATGGTACAAGACAGCTTTTCCTTGCCAATATCTCTCTTTTGCAAAGAGCTACGCATTGGAAAATTCAGGGCTATGTCGTGTAGATGATGGCCTAACAGGAGGCTTTAAAATTTTCTTTCTAGTGTCCTTCGTTTGGGAGAAAAATGCAATGGTACAAGACAGCTTTTCCTTGCCAATATCTCTCTTTTGCAAAGAGCTACGCATTGGAAAATTCAGGGCTATGTCGTGTAGATGATGGCCTAACAGGAGGCTTTAAAATTTTCTTTCTAGTGTCCTTCGTTTGGGAGAAAAATGCAATGGTACAAGACAGCTTTTCCTTGCCAATATCTCTCTTTTGCAAAGAGCTGCGCATTGGAAAATTCAGGGCTATGTCGTATAGATGATGGCCTAACAGGAGGCTTAAAAATTTTCTTTCTAGTGTCCTTCGTTTGGGAGAAAAATGCAATGGTACAAGACAGCTTTTCCTTGCCAATATCTCTCTTTTGCAAAGAGCTACGCATTGGAAAATTCAGGGCTATGTCGTGTAGATGATGGCCTAACAGGAGGCTTTAAAATTTTCTTTCTAGTGTCCTTCGTTTGGGAGAAAAATGCAATGGTACAAGACAGCTTTTCCTTGCCAATATCTCTCTTTTGCAAAGAGCTACGCATTGGAAAATTCAGGGCTATGTCGTGTAGATGATGGCCTAACAGGAGGCTTTAAAATTTTCTTTCTAGTGTCCTTCGTTTGGGAGAAAAATGCAATGGTACAAGACAGCTTTTCCTTGCCAATATCTCTCTTTTGCAAAGAGCTGCGCATTGGAAAATTCAGGTCTATGTCGTGTAGATGATGGCCTAACAGGAGGCTTTAAAATGTTAATTCTAGTGTCCTTCGTTTGGGAGAAATATGCAATGGTACAAGACAGCTTTACCTTGCCAATATCTCTCTTTTGCAAAGAGCTACGCATTGGAAAATTCAGGGCTATGTCGTGTAGATGATGGCCTAACAGGAGGCTTTAAAATTTTCTTTCTAGTGTCCTTCGTTTGGGAGAAAAATGCAATGGTACAAGACAGCTTTTCCTTGCCAATATCTCTCTTTTGCAAAGAGCTACGCATTGGAAAATTCAGGGCTATTTCGTGTAGATGATGGCCTAACAGGAGGCTTTACAATTTTCTTTCTAGTGTCCTTCGTTTGGGAGAAAAATGCAAAGGTACAAGACTGCTTTTTCTAGCCAATATCTCTCTTTTGCAAAGAGCTGCGCATTGGAAAATTCAGGGCTATGTCGTGTAGATGATGGCCTAACAGGAGGCTTTAAAATTTTCTTTCTAGTGTCCTTCGTTTGGGAGAAAAATGCAATGGTACAAGACAGCTTTTCCTTGCCAATATCTCTCTTTTGCAAAGAGCTACGCATTGGAAAATTCAGGGCTATGTCGTGTAGATGATGGCCTAACAGGAGGCTTTAAAATTTTAATTCTAGTGTCCTTCGTTTGGGAGAAAAATGCAAAGGTACAAGACAGCTTTTCCTTGCCAATATCTCTCTTTTGCAAAGAGCTGCGCATTGGAAAATTCAGGGCTATGTCGTGTAGATGATTGCCTAACAGGAGGCTTTAAAATTTTCTTCTAGTGTCCTTCGTTTGGGAGAAAAATGCAATGGTACAAGACAGCTTTTCCTTGCCAATATCTCTCTTTTGCAAAGAGCTACGCATTGGAAAATTCAGGGCTATGTCGTGTAGATGATGGCCTAACAGGAGGCTTTAAAATTTTCTTTCTAGTGTCCTTCGTTTGGGAGAAAAATGCAATGGTACAAGACAGCTTTTCCTTGCCAATATCTCTCTTTTGCAAAGAGCTACGCATTGGAAAATTCAGGGCTATGTCGTGTAGATGATGGCCTAACAGGAGGCTTTAAAATTTTCTTTCTAGTGTCCTTCGTTTGGGAGAAAAATGCAATGGTACAAGACAGCTTTTCCTTGCCAATATCTCTCTTTTGCAAAGAGCTGCACATTGGAAAATTCAGGGCTATGTCGTGTAGATGATGGCCTAACAGGAGGCTTAAAAATTTTCTTTCTAGTGTCCTTCGTTTGGGAGAAAAATGCAATGGTACAAGACAGCTTTTCCTTGCCAATATCTCTCTTTTGCAAAGAGCTACGCATTGGAAAATTCAGGGCTATGTCGTGTAGATGATGGCCTAACAGGAGGCTTTAAAATTTTAATTCTAGTGTCCTTCGTTTGGGAGAAAAATGCAAAGGTCCAAGACAGCTTTTCCTTGCCAATATCTCTCTTTTGCAAAGAGCTGCGCATTGGAAAATTCAGGGCTATGTCGTGTAGATGATGGCCTAACAGGAGGCTTTAAAATTTTCTTCTAGTGTCCTTCGTTTGGGAGAAAAATGCAATGGTACAAGACAGCTTTTCCTTGCCAATATCTCTCTTTTGCAAAGAGCTACGCATTGGAAAATTCAGGGCTATGTCGTGTAGATGATGGCCTAACAGGAGGCTTTAAAATTTTAATTCTAGTGTCCTTCGTTTGGGAGAAAAATGCAAAGGTACAAGACAGCTTTTCCTTGCCAATATCTCTCTTTTGCAAAGAGCTGCGCATTGGAAAATTCAGGGCTATGTCGTGTAGATGATTGCCTAACAGGAGGCTTTAAAATTTTCTTCTAGTGTCCTTCGTTTGGGAGAAAAATGCAATGGTACAAGACAGCTTTTCCTTGCCAATATCTCTCTTTTGCAAAGAGCTACGCATTGGAAAATTCAGGGCTATGTCGTGTAGATGATGGCCTAACAGGAGGCTTTAAAATTTTCTTTCTAGTGTCCTTCGTTTGGGAGAAAAATGCAATGGTACAAGACAGCTTTTCCTTG
Organism: Pseudophryne corroboree; assembly: GCF_028390025.1. Lineage (NCBI taxonomy): Eukaryota > Metazoa > Chordata > Amphibia > Anura > Myobatrachidae > Pseudophryne > Pseudophryne corroboree. The sequence goes on along the minus strand of NW_026970397.1, from coordinate 71,328 downwards.
CCAATATCTCTCTTTTGCAAAGAGCTACGCATTGGAAAATTCAGGGCTATGTCGTGTAGATGATGGCCTAACAGGAGGCTTTAAAATTTTCTTTCTAGTGTCCTTCGTTTGGGAGAAAAATGCAATGGTACAAGACAGCTTTTCCTTGCCAATATCTCTCTTTTGCAAAGAGCTGCACATTGGAAAATTCAGGGCTATGTCGTGTAGATGATGGCCTAACAGGAGGCTTAAAAATTTTCTTTCTACTGTCCTTCGTTTGGGAGAAAAATGCAATGGTACAAGACAGCTTTTCCTTGCCAATATCTCTCTTTTGCAAAGAGCTACGCATTGGAAAATTCAGGGCTATGTCGTGTAGATGATGGCCTAACAGGAGGCTTTAAAATTTTAATTCTAGTGTCCTTCGTTTGGGAGAAAAATGCAAAGGTCCAAGACAGCTTTTCCTTGCCAATATCTCTCTTTTGCAAAGAGCTGCGCATTGGAAAATTCAGGGCTATGTCGTGTAGATGATGGCCTAACAGGAGGCTTTAAAATTTTCTTCTAGTGTCCTTCGTTTGGGAGAAAAATGCAATGGTACAAGACAGCTTTTCCTTGCCAATATCTCTCTTTTGCAAAGAGCTACGCATTGGAAAATTCAGGGCTATGTCGTGTAGATGATGGCCTAACAGGAGGCTTTAAAATTTTCTTTCTAGTGTCCTTCGTTTGGGAGAAAAATGCAATGGTACAAGACAGCTTTTCCTTGCCAATATCTCTCTTTTGCAAAGAGCTACGCATTGGAAAATTCAGGGCTATGTCGTGTAGATGATGGCCTAACAGGAGGCTTTAAAATTTTCTTTCTAGTGTCCTTCGTTTGGGAGAAAAATGCAATGGTACAAGACAGCTTTTCCTTGCCAATATCTCTCTTTTGCAAAGAGCTGCGTATTGGAAAATTCAGGGCTATTTCGTGTAGATGATGGCCTAACAGGAGGCTTTACAATTTTCTTTCTAGTGTCCTTCGTTTGGGAGAAAAATGCAAAGGTACAAGACAGCTTTTCCTTGCCAATATCTCTCTTTTGCAAAGAGCTACGCATTGGAAAATTCAGGGCTATGTCGTGTAGATGATGGCCTAACAGGAGGCTTTAAAATTTTCTTTCTAGTGTCCTTCGTTTGGGAGAAAAATGCAATGGTACAAGACAGCTTTTCCTTGCCAATATCTCTCTTTTGCAAAGAGCTACGCATTGGAATATTCAGGGCTATGTCGTGTAGATGATGGCCTAACAGGAGGCTTTAAAATTTTCTTTCTAGTGACCTTCGTTTGGGAGAAAAATGCAATGGTACAAGACAGCTTTTCCTTGCCAATATCTCTCTTTTGCAAAGAGCTGCGCATTGGAAAATTCAGGGCTATGTCGTGTAGATGATGGCCTAACAGGAGGCTTTAAAATTTTAATTCTAGTGTCCTTCGTTTGGGAGAAATATGCAATGGTACAAGACAGCTTTACCATGCCAATATCTCTCTTTTGCAAAGAGCTACGCATTGGAAAATTCAGGGCTATGTCGTGTAGATGATGGCCTAACAGGAGGCTTTAAAATTTTCTTTCTAGTGACCTTCGTTTGGGAGAAAAATGCAAAGGTACAAGACAGCTTTTCCTTGCCAATATCTCTCTTTTGCAAAGAGCTGCGCATTGGAAAATTCAGGGCTATGTCGTGTAGATGATGGCTTAACTGGAGGCTTTAAAATTTTCTTTCTAGTGACCTTCGTTTGGGAGAAAAATGCAAAGGTACAAGACAGCTTTTCCTTGCCAATATCTCTCTTTTGCAAAGAGCTGCGCATTGGAAAATTCAGGGCTATATCGTGTAGATGATGGCCTAACATGAGGCTTTAAAATTTTAATTCTAGTGTCCTTCGTTTGGGAGAAAAATGCAGAGGTACAAGACAGCTTTTCCTTGCCAATATCTCTCTTTTGCAAAGAGCTGCGCATTGGAAAATTCATGGCTATGCCGTGTAGATGATGGTCTAACAGGAGGCTTTAAAATTTTCTTTCTAGTGTCCTTCGTTTGGGAGAAAAATGCAAAGGTACAAGACAGCTTTTCCTTGCCAATATCTCTCTTTTGCAAAGAGCTACGCTTTGGAAAATTCAGGGCTATGTCGTGTAGATGATGGCCTAACAGGAGGCTTTAAAATTTTCTTTCTAGTGACCTTCGTTTGGGAGAAAAATGCAATGGTACAAGACAGCTTTTCCTTGCCAATATCTCTCTTTTGCAAAGAGCTACGCATTGGAAAATTCAGGGCTATGTCGTGTAGATGATGGCCTAACAGGAGGCTTTAAAATTTTCTTTCTAGTGACCTTCGTTTGGGAGAAAAATGCAATGGTACAAGACAGCTTTTCCTTGCCAATATCTCTCTTTTGCAAAGAGCTACGCATTGGAAAATTCAGGGCTATGTCGAGTAGATGATGGCCTAACAGGAGGCTTTAAAATTTTCTTTCTAGTGACCTTCGTTTGGGAGAAAAATGCAAAGGTACAAGACAGCTTTTCCTTGCCAATATCTCTCTTTTGCAAAGAGCTGCGCATTGGAAAATTCAGGGCTATGTCGTGTAGATGATGGCCTAACAGGAGGCTTTAAAATTTTCTTTCTAGTGTCCTTCGTTTGGGAGAAAAATGCAATGGTACAAGACAGCTTTCCCTTGCCAATATCTCTCTTTTGCAAAGAGCTGCGCATTGGAAAATTCAGGGCTATGTCGTGTAGATGATGGCCTAACAGGAGGCTTTAAAATTTTCTTTCTAGTGTCCTTCGTTTGGGAGAAAAATGCAATGGTACAAGACAGCTTTCCCTTGCCAATATCTCTCTTTTGCAAAGAGCTGCGCATTGGAAAATTCAGGGCTATGTCGTGTAGATGATGGCCTAACAGGAGGCTTTAAAATTTTCTTTCTAGTGTCCTTCGTTTGGGAGAAAAATGCAAAGGTATAAGACAGCTTTTCCTTGCCAATATCTCTCGTTTGCAAAGAGCTGCGCATTGGAAAATTCAGGGCTATATCGTGTAGATGATGGCCTAACAGGAGGCTTTAAAATTTTAATTCTAGTGTCCTTCGTTTGGGAGAAAAATGCAAAGGTACAAGACAGCTTTTCCTTGCCAATATCTCTCTTTTGCAAAGAGCTGCGCATTGGAAAATTCATGGCTATGCCGTGTAGATGTTGGTCTAACAGGAGGCTTTAAAATTTTATTTCTAGTGTCCTTCGTTTGGGAGAAAAATGCAATGGTACAAGACAGCTTTTCCTTGCCAATATCTCTCTTTTGCAAAGAGCTGCGCATTGGAAAATTCAGGGCTATGTCGTGTAGATGATGGTCTAACAGGAGGCTTTAAAATTTTCTTTCTAGTGTCCTTCGTTTGGGAGAAAAATGCAAAGGTACAAGACAGCTTTTCCTTGCCAATATCTCTCTTTTGCAAAGAGCTACGCATTGGAAAATTCCGGGCTATGTCGTGTAGATGATGGCCTAACAGGAGGCTTTAAAATTTTCTTTCTAGTGACCTTCGTTTGGGAGAAAAATGCAATGGTACAAGACAGCTTTTCCTTGCCAATATCTCTCTTTTGCAAAGAGCTACGCATTGGAAAATTCAGGGCTATGTCGTGTAGATGATGGCCTAACAGGAGGCTTTAAAATTTTATTTCTAGTGACCTTCGTTTGGGAGAAAAATGCAATGGTACAAGACAGCTTTTCCTTGCCAATATCTCTCTTTTGCAAAGAGCTGCGCATTGGAAAATTCAGGGCTATGTCGTGTAGATGATGGCCTAACAGGAGGCTTTAAAATTTTAATTCTAGTGTCCTTCGTTTGGGAGAAATATGCAATGGTACAAGACAGCTTTACCTTACCAATATCTCTCTTTTGCAAAGAGCTACGCATTGGAAAATTCAGGGCTATGTCGTGTAGATGATGGCCTAACAGGAGGCTTTAAAATTTTCTTTCTAGTGTCCTTCCTTTGGGAGAAAAATGCAAAGGTACAAGACAGCTTTTCCTAGCCAATATCTCTCTTTTGCAAAGAGCTGCGCATTGGAAAATTCAGGGCTATGTCGTGTAGATGATGGCCTAACAGGAGGCTTTAAAATTTTCTTTCTAGTGTCCTTCGTTTGGGAGAAAAATGCAATGGTACAAGACAGCTTTTCCTTGCCAATATCTCTCTTTTGCAAAGAGCTGCGCATTGGAAAATTCAGGGCTATGTCGTGTAGATGATGGCCTAACAGGAGGCTTAAAAATTTTCTTTCTAGTGTCCTTCGTTTGGGAGAAAAATGCAATGGTACAAGACAGCTTTTCCTTGCCAATATCTCTCTTTTGCAAAGAGCTACGCATTGGAAAATTCAGGGCTATGTCGTGTAGATGATGGTCTAACAGGAGGCTTTAAAATTTTAATTCAGTGTCCTTCGTTTGGGAGAAAAATGCAAAGGTACAAGACAGCTTTTCCTTGCCAATATCTCTCTTTTGCAAAGAGCTGCGCATTGGAAAATTCAGGGCTATGTCGTGTAGATGATGGCCTAACAGGAGGCTTTAAAATTTTCTTCTAGTGTCCTTCGTTTGGGAGAAAAATGCAATGGTACAAGACAGCTTTTCCTTGCCAATATCTCTCTTTTGCAAAGAGCTACGCATTGGAAAATTCAGGGCTATGTCGTGTAGATGATGGCCTAACAGGAGGCTTTAAAATTTTCTTTCTAGTGTCCTTCGTTTGGGAGAAAAATGCAATGGTACAAGACAGCTTTTCCTTGCCAATATCTCTCTTTTGCAAAGAGCTACGCATTGGAAAATTCAGGGCTATGTCGTGTAGATGATGGCCTAACAGGAGGCTTTAAAATTTTCTTTCTAGTGTCCTTCGTTTGGGAGAAAAATGCAATGGTACAAGACAGCTTTTCCTTGCCAATATCTCTCTTTTGCAAAGAGCTGCGCATTGGAAAATTCAGGGCTATGTCGTGTAGATGATGGCCTAACAGGAGGCTTTAAAATTTTCTTTCTAGTGTCCTTCGTTTGGGAGAAAAATGCAATGGTACAAGACAGCTTTTCCTTGCCAATATCTCTCTTTTGCAAAGAGCTGCGTATTGGAAAATTCAGGGCTATTTCGTGTAGATGATGGCCTAACAGGAGGCTTTACAATTTTCTTTCTAGTGTCCTTCGTTTAGGAGAAAAATGCAAAGGTACAAGACAGCTTTTCCTTGCCAATATCTCTCTTTTGCAAAGAGCTACGCATTGGAAAATTCAGGGCTATGTCGTGTAGATGATGGCCTAACAGGAGGCTTTAAAATTTTCTTTCTAGTGTCCTTCGTTTGGGAGAAAAATGCAATGGTACAAGACAGCTTTTCCTTGCCAATATCTCTCTTTTGCAAAGAGCTACGCATTGGAATATTCAGGGCTATGTCGTGTAGATGATGGCCTAACAGGAGGCTTTAAAATTTTCTTTCTAGTGACCTTCGTTTGGGAGAAAAATGCAATGGTACAAGACAGCTTTTCCTTGCCAATATCTCTCTTTTGCAAAGAGCTGCGCATTGGAAAATTCAGGGCTATGTCGTGTAGATGATGGCCTAACAGGAGGCTTTAAAATTTTAATTCTAGTGTCCTTCGTTTGGGAGAAATATGCAATGGTACAAGACAGCTTTACCATGCCAATATCTCTCTTTTGCAAAGAGCTACGCATTGGAAAATTCAGGGCTATGTCGTGTAGATGATGGCCTAACAGGAGGCTTTAAAATTTTCTTTCTAGTGACCTTCGTTTGGGAGAAAAATGCAAAGGTACAAGACAGCTTTTCCTTGCCAATATCTCTCTTTTGCAAAGAGCTGCGCATTGGAAAATTCAGGGCTATGTCGTGTAGATGATGGCTTAACTGGAGGCTTTAAAATTTTCTTTCTAGTGACCTTCGTTTGGGAGAAAAATGCAAAGGTACAAGACAGCTTTTCCTTGCCAATATCTCTCTTTTGCAAAGAGCTGCGCATTGGAAAATTCAGGGCTATATCGTGTAGATGATGGCCTAACATGAGGCTTTAAAATTTTAATTCTAGTGTCCTTCGTTTGGGAGAAAAATGCAGAGGTACAAGACAGCTTTTCCTTGCCAATATCTCTCTTTTGCAAAGAGCTGCGCATTGGAAAATTCATGGCTATGCCGTGTAGATGATGGTCTAACAGGAGGCTTTAAAATTTTCTTTCTAGTGTCCTTCGTTTGGGAGAAAAATGCAAAGGTACAAGACAGCTTTTCCTTGCCAATATCTCTCTTTTGCAAAGAGCTACGCTTTGGAAAATTCAGGGCTATGTCGTGTAGATGATGGCCTAACAGGAGGCTTTAAAATTTTCTTTCTAGTGACCTTCGTTTGGGAGAAAAATGCAATGGTACAAGACAGCTTTTCCTTGCCAATATCTCTCTTTTGCAAAGAGCTACGCATTGGAAAATTCAGGGCTATGTCGTGTAGATGATGGCCTAACAGGAGGCTTTAAAATTTTCTTTCTAGTGACCTTCGTTTGGGAGAAAAATGCAATGGTACAAGACAGCTTTTCCTTGCCAATATCTCTCTTTTGCAAAGAGCTACGCATTGGAAAATTCAGGGCTATGTCGAGTAGATGATGGCCTAACAGGAGGCTTTAAAATTTTCTTTCTAGTGACCTTCGTTTGGGAGAAAAATGCAAAGGTACAAGACAGCTTTTCCTTGCCAATATCTCTCTTTTGCAAAGAGCTGCGCATTGGAAAATTCAGGGCTATGTCGTGTAGATGATGGCCTAACAGGAGGCTTTAAAATTTTCTTTCTAGTGTCCTTCGTTTGGGAGAAAAATGCAATGGTACAAGACAGCTTTTCCGTGCCAATATCTCTCTTTTGCAAAGAGCTGCGCATTGGAAAATTCAGGGCTATGTCGTGTAGATGATGGTCTAACAGGAGGCTTTAAAATTTTCTTTCTAGTGTCCTTCGTTTGGGAGAAAAATGCAATGGTACAAGACAGCTTTCCCTTGCCAATATCTCTCTTTTGCAAAGAGCTGCGCATTGGAAAATTCAGGGCTATGTCGTGTAGATGATGGCCTAACAGGAGGCTTTAAAATTTTCTTTCTAGTGTCCTTCGTTTGGGAGAAAAATGCAAAGGTATAAGACAGCTTTTCCTTGCCAATATCTCTCGTTTGCAAAGAGCTGCGCATTGGAAAATGCATGGCTATATCGTGTAGATGATGGCCTAACAGGAGGCTTTAAAATTTTAATTCTAGTGTCCTTCGTTTGGGAGAAAAATGCAAAGGTACAAGACAGCTTTTCCTTGCCAATATCTCTCTTTTGCAAAGAGCTGCGCATTGGAAAATTCATGGCTATGCCGTGTAGATGTTGGTCTAACAGGAGGCTTTAAAATTTTATTTCTAGTGTCCTTCGTTTGGGAGAAAAATGCAATGGTACAAGACAGCTTTTCCTTGCCAATATCTCTCTTTTGCAAAGAGCTGCGCATTGGAAAATTCAGGGCTATGTCGTGTAGATGATGGTCTAACAGGAGGCTTTAAAATTTTCTTTCTAGTGTCCTTCGTTTGGGAGAAAAATGCAATGGTACAAGACAGCTTTTCCTTGCCAATATCTCTCTTTTGCAAAGAGCTGCGCATTGGAAAATTCAGGGCTATGTCGTGTAGATGATGGCCTAACAGGAGGCTTTAAAATTTTCTTTCTAGTGTCCTTCGTTTGGGAGAAAAATGCAAAGGTACAAGTTAGCTTTTCCTTGCCAATATCTCTCTTTTGCAAAGAGCTGCGCATTGGAAAATTCATGGCTATGTCGTGTAGATGATGGCCTAACAGGAGGCTTTAAAATTTTCTTTCTAGTATCCTTCGTTTGGGAGAAAAATGCAATGGTACAAGACAGCTTTCCCTTGCCAATATCTCTCTTTTGCAAAGAGCTGCGCATTGGAAAATTCAGGGCTATGTCGTGTAGATGATGGCCTAACAGGAGGCTTTAAAATTTTCTTTCTAGTGTCCTTCGTTTGGGAGAAAAATGCAAAGGTATAAGACAGCTTTTCCTTGCCAATATCTCTCGTTTGCAAAGAGCTGCGCATTGGAAAATTCAGGGCTATATCGTGTAGATGATGGCCTAACAGGAGGCTTTAAAATTTTAATTCTAGTGTCCTTCGTTTGGGAGAAAAATGCAAAGGTACAAGACAGCTTTTCTTTGCCAATATCTCTCTTTTGCAAAGAGCTGCGCATTGGAAAATTCATGGCTATGCCGTGTAGATGTTGGTCTAACATGAGGCTTTAAAATTTTATTTCTAGTGTCCTTCGTTTGGGAGAAAAATGCAATGGTACAAGACAGCTTTTCCTTGCCAATATCTCTCTTTTGCAAAGAGCTGCGCATTGGAAAATTCAGGGCTATGTCGTGTAGATGATGGTCTAACAGGAGGCTTTAAAATTTTCTTTCTAGTGTCCTTCGTTTGGGAGAAAAATGCAATGGTACAAGACAGCTTTTCCTTGCCAATATCTCTCTTTTGCAAAGAGCTGCGCATTGGAAAATTCAGGGCTATGTCGTGTAGATGATGGCCTAACAGGAGGCTTTAAAATTTTCTTTCTAGTGTCCTTCGTTTGGGAGAAAAATGCAAAGGTACAAGTTAGCTTTTCCTTGCCAATATCTCTCTTTTGCAAAGAGCTGCGCATTGGAAAATTCATGGCTATGTCGTGTAGATGATGGCCTAACAGGAGGCTTTAAAATTTTCTTTCTAGTGTCCTTCGTTTGGGAGAAAAATGCAAAGGTACAAGACAGCTTTTCCTTGCCAATATCTCTCTTTTGCAAAGAGCTACGCATTGGAAAATTCCGGGCTATGTCGTGTAGATGATGGCCTAACAGGAGGCTTTAAAATTTTCTTTCTAGTGACCTTCGTTTGGGAGAAAAATGCAATGGTACAAGACAGCTTTTCCTTGCCAATATCTCTCTTTTGCAAAGAGCTACGCATTGGAAAATTCAGGGCTATGTCGTGTAGATGATGGCCTAACAGGAGGCTTTAAAATTTTCTTTCTAGTGACCTTCGTTTGGGAGAAAAATGCAATGGTACAAGACAGCTTTTCCTTGCCAATATCTCTCTTTTGCAAAGAGCTGCGCATTGGAAAATTCAGGGCTATGTCGTGTAGATGATGGCCTAACAGGAGGCTTTAAAATTTTAATTCTAGTGTCCTTCGTTTGGGAGAAATATGCAATGGTACAAGACAGCTTTACCTTGCCAATATCTCTCTTTTGCAAAGAGCTACGCATTGGAAAATTCAGGGCTATGTCGTGTAGATGATGGCCTAACAGGAGGCTTTAAAATTTTCTTTCTAGTGTCCTTCGTTTGGGAGAAAAATGCAATGGTACAAGACAGCTTTTCCTTGCCAATATCTCTCTTTTGCAAAGAGCTGCGCATTGGAGAAATCAGGGCTATTTCGTGTAGATGATGGCCTAACAGGAGGCTTTAAAATTTTCTTTCTAGTGTCCTTCGTTTGGGAGAAAAATGCAAAGGTACAAGACAGCTTTTCCTTGCCAATATCTCTCTTTTGCAAAGAGCTGCGCATTGGAAAATTCAGGGCTATGTCTTGTAGATGATGGCCTAACAGGAGGCTTTAAAATTTTCTTTCTAGTGTCCTTCGTTTGGGAGAAAAATGCAATGGTACAAGACAGCTTTTCCTTGACAATATCTCTCTTTTGCAAAGAGCTACGCATTGGAAAATTCAGGGCTATGTCGTGTAGATGATGGCCTAACAGGAGGCTTTAAAATTTTAATTCTAGTGTCCTTCGTTTGGGAGAAAAATGCAAAGGTACAAGACAGCTTTTCCTTGCCAATATCTCTCTTTTGCAAAGAGCTGCGCATTGGAAAATTCAGGGCTATGTCGTGTAGATGATGGCCTAACAGGAGGCTTTAAAATTTTCTTTCTAGTGTCCTTCGTTTGGGAGAAAAATGCAATGGTACAAGACAGCTTTTCCTTGCCAATATCTCTCTTTTGCAAAGAGCTGCGCATTGGAAAAATCAGGGCTATTTCGTGTAGATGATGGCCTAACAGGAGGCTTTAAAATTTTCTTTCTAGTGTCCTTCGTTTGGGAGAAAAATGCAAAGGTACAAGACAGCTTTTCCTTGCCAATATCTCTCTTTTGCAAAGAGCTGCGCATTGGAAAACTCAGGGCTATGTCGTGTAGATGATGGCCTAACAGAAGGCTTTAAAATTTTCTTTCTAGTGTCCTTCGTTTGGGAGAAAAATGCAATGGTACAAGACAGCTTTTCCTTGCCAATATCTCTCTTTTGCAAAGAGCTGCGCATTGGAAAATTCAGGGCTATGTCGTGTAGATGATGGCCTAACAGGAGGCTTTAAAATTTTAATTCTAGTGTCCTTCGTTTGGGAGAAATATGCAATGGTACAAGACAGCTTTACCTTGCCAATATCTCTCTTTTGCAAAGAGCTACGCATTGGAAAATTCAGGGCTATGTCGTGTAGATGATGGCCTAACAGGAGGCTTTAAAATTTTCTTTCTAGTGTCCTTCGTTTGGGAGAAAAATGCAATGGTACAAGACAGCTTTTCCTTGCCAATATCTCTCTTTTGCAAAGAGCTGCGCATTGGAGAAATCAGGGCTATTTCGTGTAGATGATGGCCTAACAGGAGGCTTTAAAATTTTCTTTCTAGTGTCCTTCGTTTGGGAGAAAAATGCAAAGGTACAAGACAGCTTTTCCTTGCCAATATCTCTCTTTTGCAAAGAGCTGCGCATTGGAAAATGCAGGGCTATGTCTTGTAGATGATGGCCTAACAGGAGGCTTTAAAATTTTCTTTCTAGTGTCCTTCGTTTGGGAGAAAAATGCAATGGTACAAGACAGCTTTTCCTTGCCAATATCTCTCTTTTGCAAAGAGCTACGCATTGGAAAATTCAGGGCTATGTCGTGTAGATGATGGCCTAACAGGAGGCTTTAAAATTTTAATTCTAGTGTCCTTCGTTTGGGAGAAAAATGCAAAGGTACAAGACAGCTTTTCCTTGCCAATATCTCTCTTTTGCAAAGAGCTGCGCATTGGAAAATTCAGGGCTATGTCGTGTAGATGATGGCCTAACAGGAGGCTTTAAAATTTTCTTTCTAGTGTCCTTCGTTTGGGAGAAAAATGCAATGGTACAAGACAGCTTTTCCTTGCCAATATCTCTCTTTTGCAAATAGCTGCGCATTGGAAAAATCAGGGCTATTTCGTGTAGATGATGGCCTAACAGGAGGCTTTAAAATTTTCTTTCTAGTGTCCTTCGTTTGGGAGAAAAATGCAAAGGTACAAGACAGCTTTTCCTTGCCAATATCTCTCTTTTGCAAAGAGCTGCGCATTGGAAAATTCAGGGCTATGTCGTGTAGATGATGGCCTAACAGAAGGCTTTAAAATTTTCTTTCTAGTGTCCTTCGTTTGGGAGAAAAATGCAATGGTACAAGACAGCTTTTCCTTGCCAATATCTCTCTTTTGCAAAGAGCTACGCATTGGAAAATTCAGGGCTATGTCGTGTAGATGATGGCCTAACAGGAGGCTTTAAAATTTTAATTCTAGTGTCCTTCGTTTGGGAGAAAAATGCAAAGGTACAAGACAGCTTTTCCTTGCCAATATCTCTCTTTTGCAAAGAGCTGCGCATTGGAAAATTCAGGGCTATGTCGTGTAGATGATGGCCTAACAGGAGGCTTTAAAATTTTCTTCTAGTGTCCTTCGTTTGGGAGAAAAATGCAATGGTACAAGACAGCTTTTCCTTGCCAATATCTCTCTTTTGCAAAGAGCTGCGCATTGGAAAATTCAGGGCTATGTCGTGTAGATGATGGCCTAACAGGAGGCTTTAAAATTTTAATTCTAGTGTCCTTCGTTTGGGAGAAAAATGCAAAGGTACAAGACAGCTTTTCCTTGCCAATATCTCTCTTTTGCAAAGAGCTGCGCATTGGAAAATTCAGGGCTATGTCGTGTAGATGATGGCCTAACAGGAGGCTTTAAAATTTTCTTCTAGTGTCCTTCGTTTGGGAGAAAAATGCAATGGTACAAGACAGCTTTTCCTTGCCAATATCTCTCTTTTGCAAAGAGCTACGCATTGGAAAATTCAGGGCTATGTCGTGTAGATGATGGCCTAACAGGAGGCTTTAAAATTTTAATTCTAGTGTCCTTCGTTTGGGAGAAAAATGCAAAGGTACAAGACAGCTTTTCCTTGCCAATATCTCTCTTTTGCAAAGAGCTGCGCATTGGAAAATTCAGGGCTATGTCGTGTAGATGATGGCCTAACAGGAGGCTTTAAAATTTTCTTTCTAGTGTCCTTCGTTTGGGAGAAAAATGCAATGGTACAAGACAGCTTTTCCTTGCCAATATCTCTCTTTTGCAAAGAGCTACGCATTGGAAAATTCAGGGCTATGTCGAGTAGATGATGGCCTAACAGGAGGCTTTAAAATTTTCTTTCTAGTGACCTTCGTTTGGGAGAAAAATGCAAAGGTACAAGACAGCTTTTCCTTGCCAATATCTCTCTTTTGCAAAGAGCTGCGCATTGGAAAATTCAGGGCTATGTCGTGTAGATGATGGCCTAACAGGAGGCTTTAAAATTTTCTTTCTAGTGTCCTTCGTTTGGGAGAAAAATGCAAAGGTATAAGACAGCTTTTCCTTGCCAATATCTCTCGTTTGCAAAGAGCTGCGCATTGGAAAATTCATGGCTATGCCGTGTAGATGTTGGTCTAACAGGAGGCTTTAAAATTTTATTTCTAGTGTCCTTCGTTTGGGAGAAAAATGCAATGGTACAAGACAGCTTTTCCTTGCCAATATCTCTCTTTTGCAAAGAGCTGCGCATTGGAAAATTCAGGGCTATGTCGTGTAGATGATGGTCTAACAGGAGGCTTTAAAATTTTCTTTCTAGTGTCCTTCGTTTGGGAGAAAAATGCAATGGTACAAGACAGCTTTTCCTTGCCAATATCTCTCTTTTGCAAAGAGCTGCGCATTGGAAAATTCAGGGCTATGTCGTGTAGATGATTGCCTAACAGGAGGCTTTAAAATTTTCTTTCTAGTGACCTTCGTTTGGGAGAAAAATGCAATGGTACAAGACAGCTTTTCCTTGCCAATATCTCTCTTTTGCAAAGAGCTACGCATTGGAAAATTCCGGGCTATGTCGTGTAGATGATGGCCTAACAGGAGGCTTTAAAATTTTCTTTCTAGTGTCCTTCGTTTGGGAGAAAAATGCAAAGGTACAAGACAGCTTTTCCTTGCCAATATCTCTCTTTTGCAAAGAGCTACGCATTGGAAAATTCCGGGCTATGTCGTGTAGATGATGGCCTAACAGGAGGCTTTAAAATTTTCTTTCTAGTGACCTTCGTTTGGGAGAAAAATGCAATGGTACAAGACAGCTTTTCCTTGCCAATATCTCTCTTTTGCAAAGAGCTACGCATTGGAAAATTCAGGGCTATGTCGTGTAGATGATGGCCTAACAGGAGGCTTTAAAATTTTATTTCTAGTGACCTTCGTTTGGGAGAAAAATGCAATGGTACAAGACAGCTTTTCCTTGCCAATATCTCTCTTTTGCAAAGAGCTGCGCATTGGAAAATTCAGGGCTATGTCGTGTAGATGATGGCCTAACAGGAGGCTTTAAAATTTTAATTCTAGTGTCCTTCGTTTGGGAGAAATATGCAATGGTACAAGACAGCTTTACCTTACCAATATCTCTCTTTTGCAAAGAGCTACGCATTGGAAAATTCAGGGCTATGTCGTGTAGATGATGGCCTAACAGGAGGCTTTAAAATTTTCTTTCTAGTGTCCTTCGTTTGGGAGAAAAATGCAAAGGTACAAGACAGCTTTTCCTAGCCAATATCTCTCTTTTGCAAAGAGCTGCGCATTGGAAAATTCAGGGCTATGTCGAGTAGATGATGGCCTAACAGGAGGCTTTAAAATTTTCTTTCTAGTGTCCTTCGTTTGGGAGAAAAATGCAATGGTACAAGACAGCTTTTCCTTGCCAATATCTCTCTTTTGCAAAGAGCTGCGCATTGGAAAATTCAGGACTATGTCGTGTAGATGATGGCCTAACAGGAGGCTTAAAAATTTTCTTTCTAGTGTCCTTCGTTTGGGAGAAAAATGCAATGGTACAAGACAGCTTTTCCTTGCCAATATCTCTCTTTTGCAAAGAGCTACGCATTGGAAAATTCAGGGCTATGTCGTGTAGATGATGGTCTAACAGGAGGCTTTAAAATTTTAATTCAGTGTCCTTCGTTTGGGAGAAAAATGCAAAGGTACAAGACAGCTTTTCCTTGCCAATATCTCTCTTTTGCAAAGAGCTGCGCATTGGAAAATTCAGGGCTATGTCGTGTAGATGATGGCCTAACAGGAGGCTTTAAAATTTTCTTCTAGTGTCCTTCGTTTGGGAGAAAAATGCAATGGTACAAGACAGCTTTTCCTTGCCAATATCTCTCTTTTGCAAAGAGCTACGCATTGGAAAATTCAGGGCTATGTCGTGTAGATGATGGCCTAACAGGAGGCTTTAAAATTTTCTTTCTAGTGTCCTTCGTTTGGGAGAAAAATGCAATGGTACAAGACAGCTTTTCCTTGCCAATATCTCTCTTTTGCAAAGAGCTACGCATTGGAAAATTCAGGGCTATGTCGTGTAGATGATGGCCTAACAGGAGGCTTTAAAATTTTCTTTCTAGTGTCCTTCGTTTGGGAGAAAAATGCAATGGTACAAGACAGCTTTTCCTTGCCAATATCTCTCTTTTGCAAAGAGGTGCGCATTGGAAAATTCAGGGCTATGTCGTGTAGATGATGGCCTAACAGGAGGCTTTAAAATTTTCTTTCTAGTGTCCTTCGTTTGGGAGAAAAATGCAATGGTACAAGACAGCTTTTCCTTGCCAATATCTCTCTTTTGCAAAGAGCTGCGTATTGGAAAATTCAGGGCTATTTCGTGTAGATGATGGCCTAACAGGAGGCTTTACAATTTTCTTTCTAGTGTCCTTCGTTTAGGAGAAAAATGCAAAGGTACAAGACAGCTTTTCCTTGCCAATATCTCTCTTTTGCAAAGAGCTACGCATTGGAAAATTCAGGGCTATGTCGTGTAGATGATGGCCTAACAGGAGGCTTTAAAATTTTCTTTCTAGTGTCCTTCGTTTGGGAGAAAAATGCAATGGTACAAGACAGCTTTTCCTTGCCAATATCTCTCTTTTGCAAAGAGCTACGCATTGGAATATTCAGGGCTATGTCGTGTAGATGATGGCCTAACAGGAGGCTTTAAAATTTTCTTTCTAGTGACCTTCGTTTGGGAGAAAAATGCAATGGTACAAGACAGCTTTTCCTTGCCAATATCTCTCTTTTGCAAAGAGCTGCGCATTGGAAAATTCAGGGCTATGTCGTGTAGATGATGGCCTAACAGGAGGCTTTAAAATTTTAATTCTAGTGTCCTTCGTTTGGGAGAAATATGCAATGGTACAAGACAGCTTTACCATGCCAATATCTCTCTTTTGCAAAGAGCTACGCATTGGAAAATTCAGGGCTATGTCGTGTAGATGATGGCCTAACAGGAGGCTTTAAAATTTTCTTTCTAGTGACCTTCGTTTGGGAGAAAAATGCAAAGGTACAAGACAGCTTTTCCTTGCCAATATCTCTCTTTTGCAAAGAGCTGCGCATTGGAAAATTCAGGGCTATGTCGTGTAGATGATGGCTTAACTGGAGGCTTTAAAATTTTCTTTCTAGTGACCTTCGTTTGGGAGAAAAATGCAAAGGTACAAGACAGCTTTTCCTTGCCAATATCTCTCTTTTGCAAAGAGCTGCGCATTGGAAAATTCAGGGCTATATCGTGTAGATGATGGCCTAACATGAGGCTTTAAAATTTTAATTCTAGTGTCCTTCGTTTGGGAGAAAAATGCAGAGGTACAAGACAGCTTTTCCTTGCCAATATCTCTCTTTTGCAAAGAGCTGCGCATTGGAAAATTCATGGCTATGCCGTGTAGATGATGGTCTAACAGGAGGCTTTAAAATTTTCTTTCTAGTGTCCTTCGTTTGGGAGAAAAATGCAAAGGTACAAGACAGCTTTTCCTTGCCAATATCTCTCTTTTGCAAAGAGCTACGCTTTGGAAAATTCAGGGCTATGTCGTGTAGATGATGGCCTAACAGGAGGCTTTAAAATTTTCTTTCTAGTGACCTTCGTTTGGGAGAAAAATGCAATGGTACAAGACAGCTTTTCCTTGCCAATATCTCTCTTTTGCAAAGAGCTACGCATTGGAAAATTCAGGGCTATGTCGTGTAGATGATGGCCTAACAGGAGGCTTTAAAATTTTCTTTCTAGTGACCTTCGTTTGGGAGAAAAATGCAATGGTACAAGACAGCTTTTCCTTGCCAATATCTCTCTTTTGCAAAGAGCTACGCATTGGAAAATTCAGGGCTATGTCGAGTAGATGATGGCCTAACAGGAGGCTTTAAAATTTTCTTTCTAGTGACCTTCGTTTGGGAGAAAAATGCAAAGGTACAAGACAGCTTTTCCTTGCCAATATCTCTCTTTTGCAAAGAGCTGCGCATTGGAAAATTCAGGGCTATGTCGTGTAGATGATGGCCTAACAGGAGGCTTTAAAATTTTCTTTCTAGTGTCCTTCGTTTGGGAGAAAAATGCAATGGTACAAGACAGCTTTTCCGTGCCAATATCTCTCTTTTGCAAAGAGCTGCGCATTGGAAAATTCAGGGCTATGTCGTGTAGATGATGGTCTAACAGGAGGCTTTAAAATTTTCTTTCTAGTGTCCTTCGTTTGGGAGAAAAATGCAATGGTACAAGACAGCTTTCCCTTGCCAATATCTCTCTTTTGCAAAGAGCTGCGCATTGGAAAATTCAGGGCTATGTCGTGTAGATGATGGCCTAACAGGAGGCTTTAAAATTTTCTTTCTAGTGTCCTTCGTTTGGGAGAAAAATGCAAAGGTATAAGACAGCTTTTCCTTGCCAATATCTCTCGTTTGCAAAGAGCTGCGCATTGGAAAATTCAGGGCTATATCGTGTAGATGATGGCCTAACAGGAGGCTTTAAAATTTTAATTCTAGTGTCCTTCGTTTGGGAGAAAAATGCAAAGGTACAAGACAGCTTTTCCTTGCCAATATCTCTCTTTTGCAAAGAGCTGCGCATTGGAAAATTCATGGCTATGCCGTGTAGATGTTGGTCTAACAGGAGGCTTTAAAATTTTATTTCTAGTGTCCTTCGTTTGGGAGAAAAATGCAATGGTACAAGACAGCTTTTCCTTGCCAATATCTCTCTTTTGCAAAGAGCTGCGCATTGGAAAATTCAGGGCTATGTCGTGTAGATGATGGCCTAACAGGAGGCTTTAAAATTTTCTTTCTAGTATCCTTCGTTTGGGAGAAAAATGCAATGGTACAAGACAGCTTTCCCTTGCCAATATCTCTCTTTTGCAAAGAGCTGCGCATTGGAAAATTCAGGGCTATGTCGTGTAGATGATGGCCTAACAGGAGGCTTTAAAATTTTCTTTCTAGTGTCCTTCGTTTGGGAGAAAAATGCAAAGGTATAAGACAGCTTTTCCTTGCCAATATCTCTCGTTTGCAAAGAGCTGCGCATTGGAAAATTCAGGGCTATATCGTGTAGATGATGGCCTAACAGGAGGCTTTAAAATTTTAATTCTAGTGTCCTTCGTTTGGGAGAAAAATGCAAAGGTACAAGACAGCTTTTCCTTGCCAATATCTCTCTTTTGCAAAGAGCTGCGCATTGGAAAATTCATGGCTATGCCGTGTAGATGTTGGTCTAACATGAGGCTTTAAAATTTTATTTCTAGTGTCCTTCGTTTGGGAGAAAAATGCAATGGTACAAGACAGCTTTTCCTTGCCAATATCTCTCTTTTGCAAAGAGCTGCGCATTGGAAAATTCAGGGCTATGTCGTGTAGATGATGGTCTAACAGGAGGCTTTAAAATTTTCTTTCTAGTGTCCTTCGTTTGGGAGAAAAATGCAATGGTACAAGACAGCTTTTCCTTGCCAATATCTCTCTTTTGCAAAGAGCTGCGCATTGGAAAATTCAGGGCTATGTCGTGTAGATGATGGCCTAACAGGAGGCTTTAAAATTTTCTTTCTAGTGTCCTTCGTTTGGGAGAAAAATGCAAAGGTACAAGTTAGCTTTTCCTTGCCAATATCTCTCTTTTGCAAAGAGCTGCGCATTGGAAAATTCATGGCTATGTCGTGTAGATGATGGCCTAACAGGAGGCTTTAAAATTTTCTTTCTAGTGTCCTTCGTTTGGGAGAAAAATGCAAAGGTACAAGACAGCTTTTCCTTGCCAATATCTCTCTTTTGCAAAGAGCTACGCATTGGAAAATTCCGGGCTATGTCGTGTAGATGATGGCCTAACAGGAGGCTTTAAAATTTTCTTTCTAGTGACCTTCGTTTGGGAGAAAAATGCAATGGTACAAGACAGCTTTTCCTTGCCAATATCTCTCTTTTGCAAAGAGCTACGCATTGGAAAATTCAGGGCTATGTCGTGTAGATGATGGCCTAACAGGAGGCTTTAAAATTTTCTTTCTAGTGACCTTCGTTTGGGAGAAAAATGCAATGGTACAAGACAGCTTTTCCTTGCCAATATCTCTCTTTTGCAAAGAGCTGCGCATTGGAAAATTCAGGGCTATGTCGTGTAGATGATGGCCTAACAGGAGGCTTTAAAATTTTAATTCTAGTGTCCTTCGTTTGGGAGAAATATGCAATGGTACAAGACAGCTTTACCTTGCCAATATCTCTCTTTTGCAAAGAGCTACGCATTGGAAAATTCAGGGCTATGTCGTGTAGATGATGGCCTAACAGGAGGCTTTAAAATTTTCTTTCTAGTGTCCTTCGTTTGGGAGAAAAATGCAATGGTACAAGACAGCTTTTCCTTGCCAATATCTCTCTTTTGCAAAGAGCTGCGCATTGGAGAAATCAGGGCTATTTCGTGTAGATGATGGCCTAACAGGAGGCTTTAAAATTTTCTTTCTAGTGTCCTTCGTTTGGGAGAAAAATGCAAAGGTACAAGACAGCTTTTCCTTGCCAATATCTCTCTTTTGCAAAGAGCTGCGCATTGGAAAATTCAGGGCTATGTCTTGTAGATGATGGCCTAACAGGAGGCTTTAAAATTTTCTTTCTAGTGTCCTTCGTTTGGGAGAAAAATGCAATGGTACAAGACAGCTTTTCCTTGACAATATCTCTCTTTTGCAAAGAGCTACGCATTGGAAAATTCAGGGCTATGTCGTGTAGATGATGGCCTAACAGGAGGCTTTAAAATTTTAATTCTAGTGTCCTTCGTTTGGGAGAAAAATGCAAAGGTACAAGACAGCTTTTCCTTGCCAATATCTCTCTTTTGCAAAGAGCTGCGCATTGGAAAATTCAGGGCTATGTCGTGTAGATGATGGCCTAACAGGAGGCTTTAAAATTTTCTTTCTAGTGTCCTTCGTTTGGGAGAAAAATGCAATGGTACAAGACAGCTTTTCCTTGCCAATATCTCTCTTTTGCAAAGAGCTGCGCATTGGAAAAATCAGGGCTATTTCGTGTAGATGATGGCCTAACAGGAGGCTTTAAAATTTTCTTTCTAGTGTCCTTCGTTTGGGAGAAAAATGCAAAGGTACAAGACAGCTTTTCCTTGCCAATATCTCTCTTTTGCAAAGAGCTGCGCATTGGAAAACTCAGGGCTATGTCGTGTAGATGATGGCCTAACAGAAGGCTTTAAAATTTTCTTTCTAGTGTCCTTCGTTTGGGAGAAAAATGCAATGGTACAAGACAGCTTTTCCTTGCCAATATCTCTCTTTTGCAAAGAGCTGCGCATTGGAAAATTCAGGGCTATGTCGTGTAGATGATGGCCTAACAGGAGGCTTTAAAATTTTAATTCTAGTGTCCTTCGTTTGGGAGAAATATGCAATGGTACAAGACAGCTTTACCTTGCCAATATCTCTCTTTTGCAAAGAGCTACGCATTGGAAAATTCAGGGCTATGTCGTGTAGATGATGGCCTAACAGGAGGCTTTAAAATTTTCTTTCTAGTGTCCTTCGTTTGGGAGAAAAATGCAATGGTACAAGACAGCTTTTCCTTGCCAATATCTCTCTTTTGCAAAGAGCTGCGCATTGGAGAAATCAGGGCTATTTCGTGTAGATGATGGCCTAACAGGAGGCTTTAAAATTTTCTTTCTAGTGTCCTTCGTTTGGGAGAAAAATGCAAAGGTACAAGACAGCTTTTCCTTGCCAATATCTCTCTTTTGCAAAGAGCTGCGCATTGGAAAATGCAGGGCTATGTCTTGTAGATGATGGCCTAACAGGAGGCTTTAAAATTTTCTTTCTAGTGTCCTTCGTTTGGGAGAAAAATGCAATGGTACAAGACAGCTTTTCCTTGCCAATATCTCTCTTTTGCAAAGAGCTACGCATTGGAAAATTCAGGGCTATGTCGTGTAGATGATGGCCTAACAGGAGGCTTTAAAATTTTAATTCTAGTGTCCTTCGTTTGGGAGAAAAATGCAAAGGTACAAGACAGCTTTTCCTTGCCAATATCTCTCTTTTGCAAAGAGCTGCGCATTGGAAAATTCAGGGCTATGTCGTGTAGATGATGGCCTAACAGGAGGCTTTAAAATTTTCTTTCTAGTGTCCTTCGTTTGGGAGAAAAATGCAATGGTACAAGACAGCTTTTCCTTGCCAATATCTCTCTTTTGCAAAGAGCTGCGCATTGGAAAAATCAGGGCTATTTCGTGTAGATGATGGCCTAACAGGAGGCTTTAAAATTTTCTTTCTAGTGTCCTTCGTTTGGGAGAAAAATGCAAAGGTACAAGACAGCTTTTCCTTGCCAATATCTCTCTTTTGCAAAGAGCTGCGCATTGGAAAATTCAGGGCTATGTCGTGTAGATGATGGCCTAACAGAAGGCTTTAAAATTTTCTTTCTAGTGTCCTTCGTTTGGGAGAAAAATGCAATGGTACAAGACAGCTTTTCCTTGCCAATATCTCTCTTTTGCAAAGAGCTACGCATTGGAAAATTCAGGGCTATGTCGTGTAGATGATGGCCTAACAGGAGGCTTTAAAATTTTCTTCTAGTGTCCTTCGTTTGGGAGAAAAATGCAATGGTACAAGACAGCTTTTCCTTGCCAATATCTCTCTTTTGCAAAGAGCTGCGCATTGGAAAATTCAGGGCTATGTCGTGTAGATGATGGCCTAACAGGAGGCTTTAAAATTTTAATTCTAGTGTCCTTCGTTTGGGAGAAAAATGCAAAGGTACAAGACAGCTTTTCCTTGCCAATATCTCTCTTTTGCAAAGAGCTGCGCATTGGAAAATTCAGGGCTATGTCGTGTAGATGATGGCCTAACAGGAGGCTTTAAAATTTTCTTCTAGTGTCCTTCGTTTGGGAGAAAAATGCAATGGTACAAGACAGCTTTTCCTTGCCAATATCTCTCTTTTGCAAAGAGCTACGCATTGGAAAATTCAGGGCTATGTCGTGTAGATGATGGCCTAACAGGAGGCTTTAAAATTTTAATTCTAGTGTCCTTCGTTTGGGAGAAAAATGCAAAGGTACAAGACAGCTTTTCCTTGCCAATATCTCTCTTTTGCAAAGAGCTGCGCATTGGAAAATTCAGGGCTATGTCGTGTAGATGATGGCCTAACAGGAGGCTTTAAAATTTTCTTTCTAGTGTCCTTCGTTTGGGAGAAAAATGCAATGGTACAAGACAGCTTTTCCTTGCCAATATCTCTCTTTTGCAAAGAGCTGCGCATTGGAAAAATCAGGGCTATTTCGTGTAGATGATGGCCTAACAGGAGGCTTTAAAATTTTCTTTCTAGTGTCCTTCGTTTGGGAGAAAAATGCAAAGGTACAAGACAGCTTTTCCTTGCCAATATCTCTCTTTTGCAAAGAGCTGCGCATTGGAAAATTCAGGGCTATGTCGTGTAGATGATGGCCTAACAGAAGGCTTTAAAATTTTCTTTCTAGTGTCCTTCGTTTGGGAGAAAAATGCAATGGTACAAGACAGCTTTTCCTTGCCAATATCTCTCTTTTGCAAAGAGCTACGCATTGGAAAATTCAGGGCTATGTCGTGTAGATGATGGCCTAACAGGAGGCTTTAAAATTTTCTTTCTAGTGTCCTTCGTTTGGGAGAAAAATGCAATGGTACAAGACAGCTTTTCCTTGCCAATATCTCTCTTTTGCAAAGAGCTGCGCATTGGAAAATTCAGGGCTATGTCGTGTAGATGATGGCCTAACAGGAGGCTTTAAAATTTTCTTTCTAGTGACCTTCGTTTGGGAGAAAAATGCAAAGGTACAAGACAGCTTTTCCTTGCCAATATCTCTCTTTTGCAAAGAGCTGCGCATTGGAAAATGCAGGGCTATGTCTTGTAGATGATGGCCTAACAGGAGGCTTTAAAATTTTCTTTCTAGTGTCCTTCGTTTGGGAGAAAAATGCAATGGTACAAGACAGCTTTTCCTTGCCAATATCTCTCTTTTGCAAAGAGCTACGCATTGGAAAATTCAGGGCTATGTCGTGTAGATGATGGCCTAACAGGAGGCTTTAAAATTTTAATTCTAGTGTCCTTCGTTTGGGAGAAAAATGCAAAGGTACAAGACAGCTTTTCCTTGCCAATATCTCTCTTTTGCAAAGAGCTGCGCATTGGAAAATTCAGGGCTATGTCGTGTAGATGATGGCCTAACAGGAGGCTTTAAAATTTTCTTTCTAGTGTCCTTCGTTTGGGAGAAAAATGCAATGGTACAAGACAGCTTTTCCTTGCCAATATCTCTCTTTTGCAAAGAGCTGCGCATTGGAAAAATCAGGGCTATTTCGTGTAGATGATGGCCTAACAGGAGGCTTTAAAATTTTCTTTCTAGTGTCCTTCGTTTGGGAGAAAAATGCAAAGGTACAAGACAGCTTTTCCTTGCCAATATCTCTCTTTTGCAAAGAGCTGCGCATTGGAAAATTCAGGGCTATGTCGTGTAGATGATGGCCTAACAGAAGGCTTTAAAATTTTCTTTCTAGTGTCCTTCGTTTGGGAGAAAAATGCAATGGTACAAGACAGCTTTTCCTTGCCAATATCTCTCTTTTGCAAAGAGCTACGCATTGGAAAATTCAGGGCTATGTCGTGTAGATGATGGCCTAACAGGAGGCTTTAAAATTTTCTTTCTAGTGACCTTCGTTTGGGAGAAAAATGCAATGGTACAAGACAGCTTTTCCTTGCCAATATCTCTCTTTTGCAAAGAGCTACGCATTGGAAAATTCAGGGCTATGTCGTGTAGATGATGGCCTAACAGGAGGCTTTAAAATTTTCTTTCTAGTGACCTTCGTTTGGGAGAAAAATGCAATGGTACAAGACAGCTTTTCCTTGCCAATATCTCTCTTTTGCAAAGAGCTGCGCATTGGAAAATTCAGGGCTATGTCGTGTAGATGATGGCCTAACAGGAGGCTTTAAAATTTTAATTCTAGTGTCCTTCGTTTGGGAGAAATATGCAATGGTACAAGACAGCTTTACCTTGCCAATATCTCTCTTTTGCAAAGAGCTACGCATTGGAAAATTCAGGGCTATGTCGTGTAGATGATGGCCTAACAGGAGGCTTTAAAATTTTCTTTCTAGTGTCCTTCGTTTGGGAGAAAAATGCAATGGTACAAGACAGCTTTTCCTTGCCAATATCTCTCTTTTGCAAAGAGCTGCGCATTGGAGAAATCAGGGCTATTTCGTGTAGATGATGGCCTAACAGGAGGCTTTAAAATTTTCTTTCTAGTGTCCTTCGTTTGGGAGAAAAATGCAAAGGTACAAGACAGCTTTTCCTTGCCAATATCTCTCTTTTGCAAAGAGCTGCGCATTGGAAAATTCAGGGCTATGTCTTGTAGATGATGGCCTAACAGGAGGCTTTAAAATTTTCTTTCTAGTGTCCTTCGTTTGGGAGAAAAATGCAATGGTACAAGACAGCTTTTCCTTGACAATATCTCTCTTTTGCAAAGAGCTACGCATTGGAAAATTCAGGGCTATGTCGTGTAGATGATGGCCTAACAGGAGGCTTTAAAATTTTAATTCTAGTGTCCTTCGTTTGGGAGAAAAATGCAAAGGTACAAGACAGCTTTTCCTTGCCAATATCTCTCTTTTGCAAAGAGCTGCGCATTGGAAAATTCAGGGCTATGTCGTGTAGATGATGGCCTAACAGGAGGCTTTAAAATTTTCTTTCTAGTGTCCTTCGTTTGGGAGAAAAATGCAATGGTACAAGACAGCTTTTCCTTGCCAATATCTCTCTTTTGCAAAGAGCTGCGCATTGGAAAAATCAGGGCTATTTCGTGTAGATGATGGCCTAACAGGAGGCTTTAAAATTTTCTTTCTAGTGTCCTTCGTTTGGGAGAAAAATGCAAAGGTACAAGACAGCTTTTCCTTGCCAATATCTCTCTTTTGCAAAGAGCTGCGCATTGGAAAACTCAGGGCTATGTCGTGTAGATGATGGCCTAACAGAAGGCTTTAAAATTTTCTTTCTAGTGTCCTTCGTTTGGGAGAAAAATGCAATGGTACAAGACAGCTTTTCCTTGCCAATATCTCTCTTTTGCAAAGAGCTGCGCATTGGAAAATTCAGGGCTATGTCGTGTAGATGATGGCCTAACAGGAGGCTTTAAAATTTTAATTCTAGTGTCCTTCGTTTGGGAGAAATATGCAATGGTACAAGACAGCTTTACCTTGCCAATATCTCTCTTTTGCAAAGAGCTACGCATTGGAAAATTCAGGGCTATGTCGTGTAGATGATGGCCTAACAGGAGGCTTTAAAATTTTCTTTCTAGTGTCCTTCGTTTGGGAGAAAAATGCAATGGTACAAGACAGCTTTTCCTTGCCAATATCTCTCTTTTGCAAAGAGCTGCGCATTGGAGAAATCAGGGCTATTTCGTGTAGATGATGGCCTAACAGGAGGCTTTAAAATTTTCTTTCTAGTGTCCTTCGTTTGGGAGAAAAATGCAAAGGTACAAGACAGCTTTTCCTTGCCAATATCTCTCTTTTTTTCAAAGAGCTGCGCATTGGAAAATGCAGGGCTATGTCTTGTAGATGATGGCCTAACAGGAGGCTTTAAAATTTTCTTTCTAGTGTCCTTCGTTTGGGAGAAAAATGCAATGGTACAAGACAGCTTTTCCTTGCCAATATCTCTCTTTTGCAAAGAGCTACGCATTGGAAAATTCAGGGCTATGTCGTGTAGATGATGGCCTAACAGGAGGCTTTAAAATTTTAATTCTAGTGTCCTTCGTTTGGGAGAAAAATGCAAAGGTACAAGACAGCTTTTCCTTGCCAATATCTCTCTTTTGCAAAGAGCTGCGCATTGGAAAATTCAGGGCTATGTCGTGTAGATGATGGCCTAACAGGAGGCTTTAAAATTTTCTTTCTAGTGTCCTTCGTTTGGGAGAAAAATGCAATGGTACAAGACAGCTTTTCCTTGCCAATATCTCTCTTTTGCAAAGAGCTGCGCATTGGAAAATTCAGGGCTATGTCGTGTAGATGATGGCCTAACAGGAGGCTTTAAAATTTTAATTCTAGTGTCCTTCGTTTGGGAGAAATATGCAAAGGTACAAGACAGCTTTACCTTGCCAATATCTCTCTTTTGCAAAGAGCTACGCATTGGAAAATTCAGGGCTATGTCGTGTAGATGATGGCCTAACAGGAGGCTTTAAAATTTTCTTTCTAGTGTCCTTCGTTTGGGAGAAAAATGCAATGGTACAAGACAGCTTTTCCTTGCCAATATCTCTCTTTTGCAAAGAGCTGCGCATTGGAGAAATCAGGGCTATTTCGTGTAGATGATGGCCTAACAGGAGGCTTTAAAATTTTCTTTCTAGTGTCCTTCGTTTGGGAGAAAAATGCAAAGGTACAAGACAGCTTTTCCTTGCCAATATCTCTCTTTTGCAAAGAGCTGCGCATTGGAAAATGCAGGGCTATGTCTTGTAGATGATGGCCTAACAGGAGGCTTTAAAATTTTCTTTCTAGTGTCCTTCGTTTGGGAGAAAAATGCAATGGTACAAGACAGCTTTCCCTTGCCAATATCTCTCTTTTGCAAAGAGCTGCGCATTGGAAAATTCAGGGCTATGTCGTGTAGATGATGGCCTAACAGGAGGCTTTAAAATTTTCTTTCTAGTGTCCTTCGTTTGGGAGAAAAATGCAAAGGTATAAGACAGCTTTTCCTTGCCAATATCTCTCGTTTGCAAAGAGCTGCGCATTGGAAAATTCAGGGCTATATCGTGTAGATGATGGCCTAACAGGAGGCTTTAAAATTTTAATTCTAGTGTCCTTCGTTTGGGAGAAAAATGCAAAGGTACAAGACAGCTTTTCCTTGCCAATATCTCTCTTTTGCAAAGAGCTGCGCATTGGAAAATTCATGGCTATGCCGTGTAGATGTTGGTCTAACAGGAGGCTTTAAAATTTTATTTCTAGTGTCCTTCGTTTGGGAGAAAAATGCAATGGTACAAGACAGCTTTTCCTTGCCAATATCTCTCTTTTGCAAAGAGCTGCGCATTGGAAAATTCAGGGCTATGTCGTGTAGATGATGGTCTAACAGGAGGCTTTAAAATTTTCTTTCTAGTGTCCTTCGTTTGGGAGAAAAATGCAATGGTACAAGACAGCTTTTCCTTGCCAATATCTCTCTTTTGCAAAGAGCTGCGCATTGGAAAATTCATGGCTATGCCGTGTAGATGTTGGTCTAACAGGAGGCTTTAAAATTTTCTTTCTAGTGACCTTCGTTTGGGAGAAAAATGCAAAGGTACAAGACAGCTTTTCCTTGCCAATATCTCTCTTTTGCAAAGAGCTGCGCATTGGAAAATGCAGGGCTATGTCTTGTAGATGATGGCCTAACAGGAGGCTTTAAAATTTTCTTTCTAGTGTCCTTCGTTTGGGAGAAAAATGCAATGGTACAAGACAGCTTTTCCTTGCCAATATCTCTCTTTTGCAAAGAGCTACGCATTGGAAAATTCAGGGCTATGTCGTGTAGATGATGGCCTAACAGGAGGCTTTAAAATTTTAATTCTAGTGTCCTTCGTTTGGGAGAAAAATGCAAAGGTACAAGACAGCTTTTCCTTGCCAATATCTCTCTTTTGCAAAGAGCTGCGCATTGGAAAATTCAGGGCTATGTCGTGTAGATGATGGCCTAACAGGAGGCTTTAAAATTTTCTTTCTAGTGTCCTTCGTTTGGGAGAAAAATGCAATGGTACAAGACAGCTTTTCCTTGCCAATATCTCTCTTTTGCAAAGAGCTGCGCATTGGAAAATTCAGGGCTATGTCGTGTAGATGATGGCCTAACAGAAGGCTTTAAAATTTTCTTTCTAGTGTCCTTCGTTTGGGAGAAAAATGCAATGGTACAAGACAGCTTTTCCTTGCCAATATCTCTCTTTTGCAAAGAGCTACGCATTGGAAAATTCAGGGCTATGTCGTGTAGATGATGGCCTAACAGGAGGCTTTAAAATTTTAATTCTAGTGTCCTTCGTTTGGGAGAAAAATGCAAAGGTACAAGACAGCTTTTCCTTGCCAATATCTCTCTTTTGCAAAGAGCTGCGCATTGGAAAATTCAGGGCTATGTCGTGTAGATGATGGCCTAACAGGAGGCTTTAAAATTTTCTTCTAGTGTCCTTCGTTTGGGAGAAAAATGCAATGGTACAAGACAGCTTTTCCTTGCCAATATCTCTCTTTTGCAAAGAGCTGCGCATTGGAAAATTCAGGGCTATGTCGTGTAGATGATGGTCTAACAGGAGGCTTTAAAATTTTCTTTCTAGTGTCCTTCGTTTGGGAGAAAAATGCAATGGTACAAGACAGCTTTTCCTTGCCAATATCTCTCTTTTGCAAAGAGCTGCGCATTGGAAAATTCATGGCTATGCCGTGTAGATGTTGGTCTAACAGGAGGCTTTAAAATTTTCTTTCTAGTGACCTTCGTTTGGGAGAAAAATGCAAAGGTACAAGACAGCTTTTCCTTGCCAATATCTCTCTTTTGCAAAGAGCTGCGCATTGGAAAATGCAGGGCTATGTCTTGTAGATGATGGCCTAACAGGAGGCTTTAAAATTTTCTTTCTAGTGTCCTTCGTTTGGGAGAAAAATGCAATGGTACAAGACAGCTTTTCCTTGCCAATATCTCTCTTTTGCAAAGAGCTACGCATTGGAAAATTCAGGGCTATGTCGTGTAGATGATGGCCTAACAGGAGGCTTTAAAATTTTAATTCTAGTGTCCTTCGTTTGGGAGAAAAATGCAAAGGTACAAGACAGCTTTTCCTTGCCAATATCTCTCTTTTGCAAAGAGCTGCGCATTGGAAAATTCAGGGCTATGTCGTGTAGATGATGGCCTAACAGGAGGCTTTAAAATTTTCTTTCTAGTGTCCTTCGTTTGGGAGAAAAATGCAATGGTACAAGACAGCTTTTCCTTGCCAATATCTCTCTTTTGCAAAGAGCTGCGCATTGGAAAATTCAGGGCTATGTCGTGTAGATGATGGCCTAACAGAAGGCTTTAAAATTTTCTTTCTAGTGTCCTTCGTTTGGGAGAAAAATGCAATGGTACAAGACAGCTTTTCCTTGCCAATATCTCTCTTTTGCAAAGAGCTACGCATTGGAAAATTCAGGGCTATGTCGTGTAGATGATGGCCTAACAGGAGGCTTTAAAATTTTAATTCTAGTGTCCTTCGTTTGGGAGAAAAATGCAAAGGTACAAGACAGCTTTTCCTTGCCAATATCTCTCTTTTGCAAAGAGCTGCGCATTGGAAAATTCAGGGCTATGTCGTGTAGATGATGGCCTAACAGGAGGCTTTAAAATTTTCTTCTAGTGTCCTTCGTTTGGGAGAAAAATGCAATGGTACAAGACAGCTTTTCCTTGCCAATATCTCTCTTTTGCAAAGAGCTGCGCATTGGAAAATTCAGGGCTATGTCGTGTAGATGATGGCCTAACAGGAGGCTTTAAAATTTTAATTCTAGTGTCCTTCGTTTGGGAGAAAAATGCAAAGGTACAAGACAGCTTTTCCTTGCCAATATCTCTCTTTTGCAAAGAGCTGCGCATTGGAAAATTCAGGGCTATGTCGTGTAGATGATGGCCTAACAGGAGGCTTTAAAATTTTAATTCTAGTGTCCTTCGTTTGGGAGAAATATGCAATGGTACAAGACAGCTTTACCTTGCCAATATCTCTCTTTTGCAAAGAGCTACGCATTGGAAAATTCAGGGCTATGTCGTGTAGATGATGGCCTAACAGGAGGCTTTAAAATTTTCTTTCTAGTGTCCTTCGTTTGGGAGAAAAATGCAATGGTACAAGACAGCTTTTCCTTGCCAATATCTCTCTTTTGCAAAGAGCTGCGCATTGGAGAAATCAGGGCTATTTCGTGTAGATGATGGCCTAACAGGAGGCTTTAAAATTTTCTTTCTAGTGTCCTTCGTTTGGGAGAAAAATGCAAAGGTACAAGACAGCTTTTCCTTGCCAATATCTCTCTTTTGCAAAGAGCTGCGCATTGGAAAATGCAGGGCTATGTCTTGTAGATGATGGCCTAACAGGAGGCT
This sequence comes from Pseudophryne corroboree, assembly GCF_028390025.1. NCBI lineage: Eukaryota > Metazoa > Chordata > Amphibia > Anura > Myobatrachidae > Pseudophryne > Pseudophryne corroboree. The sequence continues at coordinate 41,953 of NW_026970397.1, read as the reverse complement.
TTAAAATTTTCTTTCTAGTGTCCTTCGTTTGGGAGAAAAATGCAATGGTACAAGACAGCTTTTCCTTGCCAATATCTCTCTTTTGCAAAGAGCTACGCATTGGAAAATTCAGGGCTATGTCGTGTAGATGATGGCCTAACAGGAGGCTTTAAAATTTTAATTCTAGTGTCCTTCGTTTGGGAGAAAAATGCAAAGGTACAAGACAGCTTTTCCTTGCCAATATCTCTCTTTTGCAAAGAGCTGCGCATTGGAAAATTCAGGGCTATGTCGTGTAGATGATGGCCTAACAGGAGGCTTTAAAATTTTCTTTCTAGTGTCCTTCGTTTGGGAGAAAAATGCAATGGTACAAGACAGCTTTTCCTTGCCAATATCTCTCTTTTGCAAAGAGCTGCGCATTGGAAAATTCAGGGCTATGTCGTGTAGATGATGGCCTAACAGGAGGCTTTAAAATTTTCTTTCTAGTGTCCTTCGTTTGGGAGAAAAATGCAATGGTACAAGACAGCTTTTCCTTGCCAATATCTCTCTTTTGCAAAGAGCTGCGCATTGGAGAAATCAGGGCTATTTCGTGTAGATGATGGCCTAACAGGAGGCTTTAAAATTTTCTTTCTAGTGTCCTTCGTTTGGGAGAAAAATGCAAAGGTACAAGACAGCTTTTCCTTGCCAATATCTCTCTTTTGCAAAGAGCTGCGCATTGGAAAATGCAGGGCTATGTCTTGTAGATGATGGCCTAACAGGAGGCTTTAAAATTTTCTTTCTAGTGTCCTTCGTTTGGGAGAAAAATGCAATGGTACAAGACAGCTTTCCCTTGCCAATATCTCTCTTTTGCAAAGAGCTGCGCATTGGAAAATTCAGGGCTATGTCGTGTAGATGATGGCCTAACAGGAGGCTTTAAAATTTTCTTTCTAGTGTCCTTCGTTTGGGAGAAAAATGCAATGGTACAAGACAGCTTTTCCTTGCCAATATCTCTCTTTTGCAAAGAGCTGCGCATTGGAGAAATCAGGGCTATTTCGTGTAGATGATGGCCTAACAGGAGGCTTTAAAATTTTCTTTCTAGTGTCCTTCGTTTGGGAGAAAAATGCAAAGGTACAAGACAGCTTTTCCTTGCCAATATCTCTCTTTTGCAAAGAGCTGCGCATTGGAAAATGCAGGGCTATGTCTTGTAGATGATGGCCTAACAGGAGGCTTTAAAATTTTCTTTCTAGTGTCCTTCGTTTGGGAGAAAAATGCAATGGTACAAGACAGCTTTCCCTTGCCAATATCTCTCTTTTGCAAAGAGCTGCGCATTGGAAAATTCAGGGCTATGTCGTGTAGATGATGGCCTAACAGGAGGCTTTAAAATTTTCTTTCTAGTGTCCTTCGTTTGGGAGAAAAATGCAAAGGTATAAGACAGCTTTTCCTTGCCAATATCTCTCGTTTGCAAAGAGCTGCGCATTGGAAAATTCAGGGCTATATCGTGTAGATGATGGCCTAACAGGAGGCTTTAAAATTTTAATTCTAGTGTCCTTCGTTTGGGAGAAAAATGCAAAGGTACAAGACAGCTTTTCCTTGCCAATATCTCTCTTTTGCAAAGAGCTGCGCATTGGAAAATTCATGGCTATGCCGTGTAGATGTTGGTCTAACAGGAGGCTTTAAAATTTTATTTCTAGTGTCCTTCGTTTGGGAGAAAAATGCAATGGTACAAGACAGCTTTTCCTTGCCAATATCTCTCTTTTGCAAAGAGCTGCGCATTGGAAAATTCAGGGCTATGTCGTGTAGATGATGGTCTAACAGGAGGCTTTAAAATTTTCTTTCTAGTGTCCTTCGTTTGGGAGAAAAATGCAATGGTACAAGACAGCTTTTCCTTGACAATATCTCTCTTTTGCAAAGAGCTGCGCATTGGAAAATTCATGGCTATGCCGTGTAGATGTTGGTCTAACAGGAGGCTTTAAAATTTTCTTTCTAGTGACCTTCGTTTGGGAGAAAAATGCAAAGGTACAAGACAGCTTTTCCTTGCCAATATCTCTCTTTTGCAAAGAGCTGCGCATTGGAAAATGCAGGGCTATGTCTTGTAGATGATGGCCTAACAGGAGGCTTTAAAATTTTCTTTCTAGTGTCCTTCGTTTGGGAGAAAAATGCAATGGTACAAGACAGCTTTTCCTTGCCAATATCTCTCTTTTGCAAAGAGCTACGCATTGGAAAATTCAGGGCTATGTCGTGTAGATGATGGCCTAACAGGAGGCTTTAAAATTTTAATTCTAGTGTCCTTCGTTTGGGAGAAAAATGCAAAGGTACAAGACAGCTTTTCCTTGCCAATATCTCTCTTTTGCAAAGAGCTGCGCATTGGAAAATTCAGGGCTATGTCGTGTAGATGATGGCCTAACAGGAGGCTTTAAAATTTTCTTTCTAGTGTCCTTCGTTTGGGAGAAAAATGCAATGGTACAAGACAGCTTTTCCTTGCCAATATCTCTCTTTTGCAAAGAGCTGCGCATTGGAAAAATCAGGGCTATTTCGTGTAGATGATGGCCTAACAGGAGGCTTTAAAATTTTCTTTCTAGTGTCCTTCGTTTGGGAGAAAAATGCAAAGGTACAAGACAGCTTTTCCTTGCCAATATCTCTCTTTTGCAAAGAGCTGCGCATTGGAAAATTCAGGGCTATGTCGTGTAGATGATGGCCTAACAGAAGGCTTTAAAATTTTCTTTCTAGTGTCCTTCGTTTGGGAGAAAAATGCAATGGTACAAGACAGCTTTTCCTTGCCAATATCTCTCTTTTGCAAAGAGCTACGCATTGGAAAATTCAGGGCTATGTCGTGTAGATGATGGCCTAACAGGAGGCTTTAAAATTTTAATTCTAGTGTCCTTCGTTTGGGAGAAAAATGCAAAGGTACAAGACAGCTTTTCCTTGCCAATATCTCTCTTTTGCAAAGAGCTGCGCATTGGAAAATTCAGGGCTATGTCGTGTAGATGATGGCCTAACAGGAGGCTTTAAAATTTTCTTCTAGTGTCCTTCGTTTGGGAGAAAAATGCAATGGTACAAGACAGCTTTTCCTTGCCAATATCTCTCTTTTGCAAAGAGCTGCGCATTGGAAAATTCAGGGCTATGTCGTGTAGATGATGGCCTAACAGGAGGCTTTAAAATTTTAATTCTAGTGTCCTTCGTTTGGGAGAAAAATGCAAAGGTACAAGACAGCTTTTCCTTGCCAATATCTCTCTTTTGCAAAGAGCTGCGCATTGGAAAATTCAGGGCTATGTCGTGTAGATGATGGCCTAACAGGAGGCTTTAAAATTTTCTTCTAGTGTCCTTCGTTTGGGAGAAAAATGCAATGGTACAAGACAGCTTTTCCTTGCCAATATCTCTCTTTTGCAAAGAGCTGCGCATTGGAAAATTCAGGGCTATGTCGTGTAGATGATGGCCTAACAGGAGGCTTTAAAATTTTCTTTCTAGTGTCCTTCGTTTGGGAGAAAAATGCAATGGTACAAGACAGCTTTTCCTTGCCAATATCTCTCTTTTGCAAAGAGCTGCGCATTGGAAAATTCAGGGCTATGTCGTGTAGATGTTGGCCTAACAGGAGGCTTTAAAATTTTCTTCTAGTGTCCTTCGTTTGGGAGAAAAATGCAATGGTACAAGACAGCTTTTCCTTGCCAATATCTCTCTTTTGCAAAGAGCTGCGCATTGGAAAATTCAGGGCTATGTCGTGTAGATGATGGCCTAACAGGAGGCTTTAAAATTTTCTTTCTAGTGTCCTTCGTTTGGGAGAAAAATGCAATGGTACAAGACAGCTTTTCCTTGCCAATATCTCTCTTTTGCAAAGAGCTGCGCATTGGAAAATTCAGGGCTATGTCGTGTAGATGATGGCCTAACAGGAGGCTTTAAAATTTTCTTTCTAGTGACCTTCGTTTGGGAGAAAAATGCAAAGGTACAAGACAGCTTTTCCTTGCCAATATCTCTCTTTTGCAAAGAGCTGCGCATTGGAAAATTCATGGCTATGCCGTGTAGATGTTGGTCTAACAGGAGGCTTTAAAATTTTATTTCTAGTGTCCTTCGTTTGGGAGAAAAATGCAATGGTACAAGACAGCTTTTCCTTGCCAATATCTCTCTTTTGCAAAGAGCTGCGCATTGGAAAATTCAGGGCTATGTCGTGTAGATGATGGTCTAACAGGAGGCTTTAAAATTTTCTTTCTAGTGTCCTTCGTTTGGGAGAAAAATGCAATGGTACAAGACAGCTTTTCCTTGCCAATATCTCTCTTTTGCAAAGAGCTGCGCATTGGAAAATTCAGGGCTATGTCGTGTAGATGATGGCCTAACAGGAGGCTTTAAAATTTTCTTTCTAGTGTCCTTCGTTTGGGAGAAAAATGCAATGGTACAAGACAGCTTTTCCTTTCCAATATCTCTCTTTTGCAAAGAGCTGCGCATTGGAAAATTCATGGCTATGCCGTGTAGATGATGGTCTAACAGGAGGCTTTAAAATTTTCTTTCTAGTGTCCTTCGTTTGGGAGAAAAATGCAATGGTACAAGACAGCTTTTCCTTGCCAATATCTCTCTTTTGCAAAGAGCTGCGCATTGGAAAATTCAGGGCTATGTCGTGTAGATGATGGCCTAACAGGAGGCTTTAAAATTTTCTTTCTAGTGTCCTTCGTTTGGGAGAAAAATGCAAAGGTACAAGACAGCTTTTCCTTGCCAATATCTCTCTTTTGCAAAGAGCTACGCATTGGAAAATTCAGGGCTATGTCGTGTAGATGATAGCCTAACAGGAGGCTTTAAAATTTTCTTTCTAGTGACCTTCGTTTGGGAGAAAAATGCAAAGGTACAAGACAGCTTTTCCTTGCCAATATCTCTCTTTTGCAAAGAGCTGCGCATTGGAAAATTCAGGGCTATGTCGTGTAGATGATGGCCTAACAGGAGGCTTTAAAATTTTAATTCTAGTGTCCTTCGTTTGGGAGAAAAATGCAAAGGTACAAGACAGCTTTTCCTTGCCAATATCTCTCTTTTGCAAAGAGCTGCTCATTGGAAAATTCAGGGCTATGTCGTGTAGATGATGGCCTAACAGGAGGCTTTAAAATTTTCTTTCTAGTGTCCTTCGTTTGGGAGAAAAATGCAAAGGTACAAGACAGCTTTTCCTTGCCAATATCTCTCTTTTGCAAAGAGCTACGCATTGGAAAATTCAGGGCTATGTCGTGTAGATGATAGCCTAACAGGAGGCTTTAAAATTTTCTTTCTAGTGACCTTCGTTTGGGAGAAAAATGCAAAGGTACAAGACAGCTTTTCCTTGCCAATATCTCTCTTTTGCAAAGAGCTGCGCATTGGAAAATTCATGGCTATGCCGTGTAGATGATGGTCTAACAGGAGGCTTTAAAATTTTCTTTCTAGTGTCCTTCGTTTGGGAGAAAAATGCAATGGTACAAGACAGCTTTTCCTTGCCAATATCTCTCTTTTGCAAAGAGCTGCGCATTGGAAAATTCAGGGCTATGTCGTGTAGATGATGGCCTAACAGGAGGCTTTAAAATTTTCTTTCTAGTGTCCTTCGTTTGGGAGAAAAATGCAAAGGTACAAGTTAGCTTTTCCTTGCCAATATCTCTCTTTTGCAAAGAGCTGCGCATTGGAAAATTCATGGCTATGCCGTGTAGATGATGGTCTAACAGGAGGCTTTAAAATTTTCATTCTAGTGTCCTTCGTTTGGGAGAAAAATGCAATGGTACAAGACAGCTTTTCCTTGCCAATATCTCTATTTTGCAAAGAGCTGCGCATTGGAAAATTCAGGGCTATATCGTGTAGATGATGGCCTAACAGGAGGCTTTAAAATTTTAATTCTAGTGTCCTTCGTTTGGGAGAAAAATGCAAAGGTACAAGACAGCTTTTCCTTGCCAATATCTCTCTTTTGCAAAGAGCTGCGCATTGGAAAATTCATGGCTATGCCGTGTAGATGATGGTCTAACAGGAGGCTTTAAAATTTTCTTTCTAGTGTCCTTCGTTTGGGAGAAAAATGCAATGGTACAAGACAGCTTTTCCTTGCCAATATCTCTCTTTTGCAAAGAGCTGCGCATTGGAAAATTCAGGGCTATGTCGTGTAGATGATGGCCTAACAGGAGGCTTTAAAATTTTCTTTCTAGTGTCCTTCGTTTGGGAGAAAAATGCAATGGTACAAGACAGCTTTTCCTTGCCAATATCTCTCTTTTGCAAAGAGCTGCGCATTGGAAAATTCAGGGCTATGTCGTGTAGATGATGGCCTAACAGGAGGCTTTAAAATTTTCTTTCTAGTGACCTTCGTTTGGGAGAAAAATGCAAAGGTACAAGACAGCTTTTCCTTGCCAATATCTCTCTTTTGCAAAGAGCTGCGCATTGGAAAATTCATGGCTATGCCGTGTAGATGATGGCCTAACAGGAGGCTTTAAAATTTTATTTCTAGTGTCCTTCGTTTGGGAAAAAAATGCAATGGTACAAGACAGCTTTTCCTTGCCAATATCTCTCTTTTGCAAAGAGCTGCGCATTGGAAAATTCAGGGCTATGTCGTGTAGATGATGGTCTAACAGGAGGCTTTAAAATTTTCTTTCTAGTGTCCTTCGTTTGGGAGAAAAATGCAATGGTACAAGACAGCTTTTCCTTGCCAATATCTCTCTTTTGCAAAGAGCTGCGCATTGGAAAATTCAGGGCTATGTCGTGTAAATGATGGCCTAACAGAAGGCTTTAAAATTTTCTTTCTAGTGTCCTTCGTTTGGGAGAAAAATGCAAAGGTATAAGACAGCTTTTCCTTGCCAATATCTCTCGTTTGCAAAGAGCTGCGCATTGGAAAATTCAGGGCTATATCGTGTAGATGATGGCCTAACAGGAGGCTTTAAAATTTTAATTCTAGTGTCCTTCGTTTGGGAGAAAAATGCAATGGTACAAGACAGCTTTTCCTTGCCAATATCTCTCTTTTGCAAAGAGCTGCGCATTGGAAAATTCAGGGCTATGTCGTGTAGATGATGGTCTAACAGGAGGCTTTAAAATTTTCTTTCTAGTGTCCTTCGTTTGGGAGAAAAATGCAATGGTACAATACAGCTTTTCCTTGCCAATATCTCTATTTTGCAAAGAGCTGCGCATTGGAAAATTCAGGGCTATGTCGTGTAGATGATGGCCTAACAGGAGGCTTTAAAATTTTCTTTCTAGTGTCCTTCGTTTGGGAGAAAAATGCAAAGGTATAAGACAGCTTTTCCTTGCCAATATCTCTCGTTTGCAAAGAGCTGCGCATTGGAAAATTCAGGGCTATATCGTGTAGATGATGGCCTAACAGGAGGCTTTAAAATTTTAATTCTAGTGTCCTTCGTTTGGGAGAAAAATGCAAAGGTACAAGACAGCTTTTCCTTGCCAATATCTCTCTTTTGCAAAGAGCTGCGCATTGGAAAATTCATGGCTATGCCGTGTAGATGATGGTCTAACAGGAGGCTTTAAAATTTTCTTTCTAGTGTCCTTCGTTTGGGAGAAAAATGCAATGGTACAAGACAGCTTTCCCTTGCCAATATCTCTCTTTTGCAAAGAGCTGCGCATTGGAAAATTCAGGGCTATGTCGTGTAGATGATGGCCTAACAGGAGGCTTTAAAATTTTCTTTCTAGTGTCCTTCGTTTGGGAGAAAAATGCAATGGTACAAGACAGCTTTTCCTTGCCAATATCTCTCTTTTGCAAAGAGCTGCGCATTGGAGAAATCAGGGCTATTTCGTGTAGATGATGGCCTAACAGGAGGCTTTAAAATTTTCTTTCTAGTGTCCTTCGTTTGGGAGAAAAATGCAAAGGTACAAGACAGCTTTTCCTTGCCAATATCTCTCTTTTGCAAAGAGCTGCGCATTGGAAAATGCAGGGCTATGTCTTGTAGATGATGGCCTAACAGGAGGCTTTAAAATTTTCTTTCTAGTGTCCTTCGTTTGGGAGAAAAATGCAATGGTACAAGACAGCTTTCCCTTGCCAATATCTCTCTTTTGCAAAGAGCTGCGCATTGGAAAATTCAGGGCTATGTCGTGTAGATGATGGCCTAACAGGAGGCTTTAAAATTTTCTTTCTAGTGTCCTTCGTTTGGGAGAAAAATGCAAAGGTATAAGACAGCTTTTCCTTGCCAATATCTCTCGTTTGCAAAGAGCTGCGCATTGGAAAATTCAGGGCTATATCGTGTAGATGATGGCCTAACAGGAGGCTTTAAAATTTTAATTCTAGTGTCCTTCGTTTGGGAGAAAAATGCAAAGGTACAAGACAGCTTTTCCTTGCCAATATCTCTCTTTTGCAAAGAGCTGCGCATTGGAAAATTCATGGCTATGCCGTGTAGATGTTGGTCTAACAGGAGGCTTTAAAATTTTATTTCTAGTGTCCTTCGTTTGGGAGAAAAATGCAATGGTACAAGACAGCTTTTCCTTGCCAATATCTCTCTTTTGCAAAGAGCTGCGCATTGGAAAATTCAGGGCTATGTCGTGTAGATGATGGTCTAACAGGAGGCTTTAAAATTTTCTTTCTAGTGTCCTTCGTTTGGGAGAAAAATGCAATGGTACAAGACAGCTTTTCCTTGACAATATCTCTCTTTTGCAAAGAGCTGCGCATTGGAAAATTCATGGCTATGCCGTGTAGATGTTGGTCTAACAGGAGGCTTTAAAATTTTCTTTCTAGTGACCTTCGTTTGGGAGAAAAATGCAAAGGTACAAGACAGCTTTTCCTTGCCAATATCTCTCTTTTGCAAAGAGCTGCGCATTGGAAAATTCAGGGCTATGTCGTGTAGATGATGGCCTAACAGGAGGCTTTAAAATTTTCTTTCTAGTGACCTTCGTTTGGGAGAAAAATGCAAAGGTACAAGACAGCTTTTCCTTGCCAATATCTCTCTTTTGCAAAGAGCTGCGCATTGGAAAATTCATGGCTATGCCGTGTAGATGTTGGTCTAACAGGAGGCTTTAAAATTTTATTTCTAGTGTCCTTCGTTTGGGAGAAAAATGCAATGGTACAAGACAGCTTTTCCTTGCCAATATCTCTCTTTTGCAAAGAGCTGCGCATTGGAAAATTCAGGGCTATGTCGTGTAGATGATGGTCTAACAGGAGGCTTTAAAATTTTCTTTCTAGTGTCCTTCGTTTGGGAGAAAAATGCAATGGTACAAGACAGCTTTTCCTTGCCAATATCTCTCTTTTGCAAAGAGCTGCGCATTGGAAAATTCAGGGCTATGTCGTGTAGATGATGGCCTAACAGGAGGCTTTAAAATTTTCTTTCTAGTGTCCTTCGTTTGGGAGAAAAATGCAATGGTACAAGACAGCTTTTCCTTTCCAATATCTCTCTTTTGCAAAGAGCTGCGCATTGGAAAATTCATGGCTATGCCGTGTAGATGATGGTCTAACAGGAGGCTTTAAAATTTTCTTTCTAGTGTCCTTCGTTTGGGAGAAAAATGCAATGGTACAAGACAGCTTTTCCTTGCCAATATCTCTCTTTTGCAAAGAGCTGCGCATTGGAAAATTCAGGGCTATGTCGTGTAGATGATGGCCTAACAGGAGGCTTTAAAATTTTCTTTCTAGTGTCCTTCGTTTGGGAGAAAAATGCAAAGGTACAAGACAGCTTTTCCTTGCCAATATCTCTCTTTTGCAAAGAGCTACGCATTGGAAAATTCAGGGCTATGTCGTGTAGATGATAGCCTAACAGGAGGCTTTAAAATTTTCTTTCTAGTGACCTTCGTTTGGGAGAAAAATGCAAAGGTACAAGACAGCTTTTCCTTGCCAATATCTCTCTTTTGCAAAGAGCTGCGCATTGGAAAATTCAGGGCTATGTCGTGTAGATGATGGCCTAACAGGAGGCTTTAAAATTTTAATTCTAGTGTCCTTCGTTTGGGAGAAAAATGCAAAGGTACAAGACAGCTTTTCCTTGCCAATATCTCTCTTTTGCAAAGAGCTGCTCATTGGAAAATTCAGGGCTATGTCGTGTAGATGATGGCCTAACAGGAGGCTTTAAAATTTTCTTTCTAGTGTCCTTCGTTTGGGAGAAAAATGCAAAGGTACAAGACAGCTTTTCCTTGCCAATATCTCTCTTTTGCAAAGAGCTACGCATTGGAAAATTCAGGGCTATGTCGTGTAGATGATAGCCTAACAGGAGGCTTTAAAATTTTCTTTCTAGTGACCTTCGTTTGGGAGAAAAATGCAAAGGTACAAGACAGCTTTTCCTTGCCAATATCTCTCTTTTGCAAAGAGCTGCGCATTGGAAAATTCATGGCTATGCCGTGTAGATGATGGTCTAACAGGAGGCTTTAAAATTTTCTTTCTAGTGTCCTTCGTTTGGGAGAAAAATGCAATGGTACAAGACAGCTTTTCCTTGCCAATATCTCTCTTTTGCAAAGAGCTGCGCATTGGAAAATTCAGGGCTATGTCGTGTAGATGATGGCCTAACAGGAGGCTTTAAAATTTTCTTTCTAGTGTCCTTCGTTTGGGAGAAAAATGCAAAGGTACAAGTTAGCTTTTCCTTGCCAATATCTCTCTTTTGCAAAGAGCTGCGCATTGGAAAATTCATGGCTATGCCGTGTAGATGATGGTCTAACAGGAGGCTTTAAAATTTTCATTCTAGTGTCCTTCGTTTGGGAGAAAAATGCAATGGTACAAGACAGCTTTTCCTTGCCAATATCTCTATTTTGCAAAGAGCTGCGCATTGGAAAATTCAGGGCTATATCGTGTAGATGATGGCCTAACAGGAGGCTTTAAAATTTTAATTCTAGTGTCCTTCGTTTGGGAGAAAAATGCAAAGGTACAAGACAGCTTTTCCTTGCCAATATCTCTCTTTTGCAAAGAGCTGCGCATTGGAAAATTCATGGCTATGCCGTGTAGATGATGGTCTAACAGGAGGCTTTAAAATTTTCTTTCTAGTGTCCTTCGTTTGGGAGAAAAATGCAATGGTACAAGACAGCTTTTCCTTGCCAATATCTCTCTTTTGCAAAGAGCTGCGCATTGGAAAATTCAGGGCTATGTCGTGTAGATGATGGCCTAACAGGAGGCTTTAAAATTTTCTTTCTAGTGTCCTTCGTTTGGGAGAAAAATGCAATGGTACAAGACAGCTTTTCCTTGCCAATATCTCTCTTTTGCAAAGAGCTGCGCATTGGAAAATTCAGGGCTATGTCGTGTAGATGATGGCCTAACAGGAGGCTTTAAAATTTTCTTTCTAGTGACCTTCGTTTGGGAGAAAAATGCAAAGGTACAAGACAGCTTTTCCTTGCCAATATCTCTCTTTTGCAAAGAGCTGCGCATTGGAAAATTCATGGCTATGCCGTGTAGATGATGGCCTAACAGGAGGCTTTAAAATTTTATTTCTAGTGTCCTTCGTTTGGGAAAAAAATGCAATGGTACAAGACAGCTTTTCCTTGCCAATATCTCTCTTTTGCAAAGAGCTGCGCATTGGAAAATTCAGGGCTATGTCGTGTAGATGATGGTCTAACAGGAGGCTTTAAAATTTTCTTTCTAGTGTCCTTCGTTTGGGAGAAAAATGCAATGGTACAAGACAGCTTTTCCTTGCCAATATCTCTCTTTTGCAAAGAGCTGCGCATTGGAAAATTCAGGGCTATGTCGTGTAAATGATGGCCTAACAGAAGGCTTTAAAATTTTCTTTCTAGTGTCCTTCGTTTGGGAGAAAAATGCAAAGGTATAAGACAGCTTTTCCTTGCCAATATCTCTCGTTTGCAAAGAGCTGCGCATTGGAAAATTCAGGGCTATATCGTGTAGATGATGGCCTAACAGGAGGCTTTAAAATTTTAATTCTAGTGTCCTTCGTTTGGGAGAAAAATGCAATGGTACAAGACAGCTTTTCCTTGCCAATATCTCTCTTTTGCAAAGAGCTGCGCATTGGAAAATTCAGGGCTATGTCGTGTAGATGATGGTCTAACAGGAGGCTTTAAAATTTTCTTTCTAGTGTCCTTCGTTTGGGAGAAAAATGCAATGGTACAATACAGCTTTTCCTTGCCAATATCTCTATTTTGCAAAGAGCTGCGCATTGGAAAATTCAGGGCTATGTCGTGTAGATGATGGCCTAACAGGAGGCTTTAAAATTTTCTTTCTAGTGTCCTTCGTTTGGGAGAAAAATGCAAAGGTATAAGACAGCTTTTCCTTGCCAATATCTCTCGTTTGCAAAGAGCTGCGCATTGGAAAATTCAGGGCTATATCGTGTAGATGATGGCCTAACAGGAGGCTTTAAAATTTTAATTCTAGTGTCCTTCGTTTGGGAGAAAAATGCAAAGGTACAAGACAGCTTTTCCTTGCCAATATCTCTCTTTTGCAAAGAGCTGCGCATTGGAAAATTCATGGCTATGCCGTGTAGATGATGGTCTAACAGGAGGCTTTAAAATTTTCTTTCTAGTGTCCTTCGTTTGGGAGAAAAATGCAATGGTACAAGACAGCTTTCCCTTGCCAATATCTCTCTTTTGCAAAGAGCTGCGCATTGGAAAATTCAGGGCTATGTCGTGTAGATGATGGCCTAACAGGAGGCTTTAAAATTTTCTTTCTAGTGTCCTTCGTTTGGGAGAAAAATGCAATGGTACAAGACAGCTTTTCCTTGCCAATATCTCTCTTTTGCAAAGAGCTGCGCATTGGAGAAATCAGGGCTATTTCGTGTAGATGATGGCCTAACAGGAGGCTTTAAAATTTTCTTTCTAGTGTCCTTCGTTTGGGAGAAAAATGCAAAGGTACAAGACAGCTTTTCCTTGCCAATATCTCTCTTTTGCAAAGAGCTGCGCATTGGAAAATGCAGGGCTATGTCTTGTAGATGATGGCCTAACAGGAGGCTTTAAAATTTTCTTTCTAGTGTCCTTCGTTTGGGAGAAAAATGCAATGGTACAAGACAGCTTTCCCTTGCCAATATCTCTCTTTTGCAAAGAGCTGCGCATTGGAAAATTCAGGGCTATGTCGTGTAGATGATGGCCTAACAGGAGGCTTTAAAATTTTCTTTCTAGTGTCCTTCGTTTGGGAGAAAAATGCAAAGGTATAAGACAGCTTTTCCTTGCCAATATCTCTCGTTTGCAAAGAGCTGCGCATTGGAAAATTCAGGGCTATATCGTGTAGATGATGGCCTAACAGGAGGCTTTAAAATTTTAATTCTAGTGTCCTTCGTTTGGGAGAAAAATGCAAAGGTACAAGACAGCTTTTCCTTGCCAATATCTCTCTTTTGCAAAGAGCTGCGCATTGGAAAATTCATGGCTATGCCGTGTAGATGTTGGTCTAACAGGAGGCTTTAAAATTTTATTTCTAGTGTCCTTCGTTTGGGAGAAAAATGCAATGGTACAAGACAGCTTTTCCTTGCCAATATCTCTCTTTTGCAAAGAGCTGCGCATTGGAAAATTCAGGGCTATGTCGTGTAGATGATGGTCTAACAGGAGGCTTTAAAATTTTCTTTCTAGTGTCCTTCGTTTGGGAGAAAAATGCAATGGTACAAGACAGCTTTTCCTTGACAATATCTCTCTTTTGCAAAGAGCTGCGCATTGGAAAATTCATGGCTATGCCGTGTAGATGTTGGTCTAACAGGAGGCTTTAAAATTTTCTTTCTAGTGACCTTCGTTTGGGAGAAAAATGCAAAGGTACAAGACAGCTTTTCCTTGCCAATATCTCTCTTTTGCAAAGAGCTGCGCATTGGAAAATGCAGGGCTATGTCTTGTAGATGATGGCCTAACAGGAGGCTTTAAAATTTTCTTTCTAGTGTCCTTCGTTTGGGAGAAAAATGCAATGGTACAAGACAGCTTTTCCTTGCCAATATCTCTCTTTTGCAAAGAGCTACGCATTGGAAAATTCAGGGCTATGTCGTGTAGATGATGGCCTAACAGGAGGCTTTAAAATTTTAATTCTAGTGTCCTTCGTTTGGGAGAAAAATGCAAAGGTACAAGACAGCTTTTCCTTGCCAATATCTCTCTTTTGCAAAGAGCTGCGCATTGGAAAATTCAGGGCTATGTCGTGTAGATGATGGCCTAACAGGAGGCTTTAAAATTTTCTTTCTAGTGTCCTTCGTTTGGGAGAAAAATGCAATGGTACAAGACAGCTTTTCCTTGCCAATATCTCTCTTTTGCAAAGAGCTGCGCATTGGAAAAATCAGGGCTATTTCGTGTAGATGATGGCCTAACAGGAGGCTTTAAAATTTTCTTTCTAGTGTCCTTCGTTTGGGAGAAAAATGCAAAGGTACAAGACAGCTTTTCCTTGCCAATATCTCTCTTTTGCAAAGAGCTGCGCATTGGAAAATTCAGGGCTATGTCGTGTAGATGATGGCCTAACAGAAGGCTTTAAAATTTTCTTTCTAGTGTCCTTCGTTTGGGAGAAAAATGCAATGGTACAAGACAGCTTTTCCTTGCCAATATCTCTCTTTTGCAAAGAGCTACGCATTGGAAAATTCAGGGCTATGTCGTGTAGATGATGGCCTAACAGGAGGCTTTAAAATTTTAATTCTAGTGTCCTTCGTTTGGGAGAAAAATGCAAAGGTACAAGACAGCTTTTCCTTGCCAATATCTCTCTTTTGCAAAGAGCTGCGCATTGGAAAATTCAGGGCTATGTCGTGTAGATGATGGCCTAACAGGAGGCTTTAAAATTTTCTTCTAGTGTCCTTCGTTTGGGAGAAAAATGCAATGGTACAAGACAGCTTTTCCTTGCCAATATCTCTCTTTTGCAAAGAGCTGCGCATTGGAAAATTCAGGGCTATGTCGTGTAGATGATGGCCTAACAGGAGGCTTTAAAATTTTCTTTCTAGTGTCCTTCGTTTGGGAGAAAAATGCAATGGTACAAGACAGCTTTTCCTTGCCAATATCTCTCTTTTGCAAAGAGCTGCGCATTGGAAAATTCAGGGCTATGTCGTGTAGATGTTGGCCTAACAGGAGGCTTTAAAATTTTCTTCTAGTGTCCTTCGTTTGGGAAAAAAATGCAATGGTACAAGACAGCTTTTCCTTGCCAATATCTCTCTTTTGCAAAGAGCTGCGCATTGGAAAATTCAGGGCTATGTCGTGTAGATGATGGCCTAACAGGAGGCTTTAAAATTTTCTTTCTAGTGTCCTTCGTTTGGGAGAAAAATGCAATGGTACAAGACAGCTTTTCCTTGCCAATATCTCTCTTTTGCAAAGAGCTGCGCATTGGAAAATTCAGGGCTATGTCGTGTAGATGATGGCCTAACAGGAGGCTTTAAAATTTTCTTTCTAGTGACCTTCGTTTGGGAGAAAAATGCAAAGGTACAAGACAGCTTTTCCTTGCCAATATCTCTCTTTTGCAAAGAGCTGCGCATTGGAAAATTCATGGCTATGCCGTGTAGATGTTGGTCTAACAGGAGGCTTTAAAATTTTATTTCTAGTGTCCTTCGTTTGGGAGAAAAATGCAATGGTACAAGACAGCTTTTCCTTGCCAATATCTCTCTTTTGCAAAGAGCTGCGCATTGGAAAATTCAGGGCTATGTCGTGTAGATGATGGTCTAACAGGAGGCTTTAAAATTTTCTTTCTAGTGTCCTTCGTTTGGGAGAAAAATGCAATGGTACAAGACAGCTTTTCCTTGCCAATATCTCTCTTTTGCAAAGAGCTGCGCATTGGAAAATTCAGGGCTATGTCGTGTAGATGATGGCCTAACAGGAGGCTTTAAAATTTTCTTTCTAGTGTCCTTCGTTTGGGAGAAAAATGCAATGGTACAAGACAGCTTTTCCTTTCCAATATCTCTCTTTTGCAAAGAGCTGCGCATTGGAAAATTCATGGCTATGCCGTGTAGATGATGGTCTAACAGGAGGCTTTAAAATTTTCTTTCTAGTGTCCTTCGTTTGGGAGAAAAATGCAATGGTACAAGACAGCTTTTCCTTGCCAATATCTCTCTTTTGCAAAGAGCTGCGCATTGGAAAATTCAGGGCTATGTCGTGTAGATGATGGCCTAACAGGAGGCTTTAAAATTTTCTTTCTAGTGTCCTTCGTTTGGGAGAAAAATGCAAAGGTACAAGACAGCTTTTCCTTGCCAATATCTCTCTTTTGCAAAGAGCTACGCATTGGAAAATTCAGGGCTATGTCGTGTAGATGATAGCCTAACAGGAGGCTTTAAAATTTTCTTTCTAGTGACCTTCGTTTGGGAGAAAAATGCAAAGGTACAAGACAGCTTTTCCTTGCCAATATCTCTCTTTTGCAAAGAGCTGCGCATTGGAAAATTCAGGGCTATGTCGTGTAGATGATGGCCTAACAGGAGGCTTTAAAATTTTAATTCTAGTGTCCTTCGTTTGGGAGAAAAATGCAAAGGTACAAGACAGCTTTTCCTTGCCAATATCTCTCTTTTGCAAAGAGCTGCTCATTGGAAAATTCAGGGCTATGTCGTGTAGATGATGGCCTAACAGGAGGCTTTAAAATTTTCTTTCTAGTGTCCTTCGTTTGGGAGAAAAATGCAAAGGTACAAGACAGCTTTTCCTTGCCAATATCTCTCTTTTGCAAAGAGCTACGCATTGGAAAATTCAGGGCTATGTCGTGTAGATGATAGCCTAACAGGAGGCTTTAAAATTTTCTTTCTAGTGACCTTCGTTTGGGAGAAAAATGCAAAGGTACAAGACAGCTTTTCCTTGCCAATATCTCTCTTTTGCAAAGAGCTGCGCATTGGAAAATTCATGGCTATGCCGTGTAGATGATGGTCTAACAGGAGGCTTTAAAATTTTCTTTCTAGTGTCCTTCGTTTGGGAGAAAAATGCAATGGTACAAGACAGCTTTTCCTTGCCAATATCTCTCTTTTGCAAAGAGCTGCGCATTGGAAAATTCAGGGCTATGTCGTGTAGATGATGGCCTAACAGGAGGCTTTAAAATTTTCTTTCTAGTGTCCTTCGTTTGGGAGAAAAATGCAAAGGTACAAGTTAGCTTTTCCTTGCCAATATCTCTCTTTTGCAAAGAGCTGCGCATTGGAAAATTCATGGCTATGCCGTGTAGATGATGGTCTAACAGGAGGCTTTAAAATTTTCATTCTAGTGTCCTTCGTTTGGGAGAAAAATGCAATGGTACAAGACAGCTTTTCCTTGCCAATATCTCTATTTTGCAAAGAGCTGCGCATTGGAAAATTCAGGGCTATATCGTGTAGATGATGGCCTAACAGGAGGCTTTAAAATTTTAATTCTAGTGTCCTTCGTTTGGGAGAAAAATGCAAAGGTACAAGACAGCTTTTCCTTGCCAATATCTCTCTTTTGCAAAGAGCTGCGCATTGGAAAATTCATGGCTATGCCGTGTAGATGATGGTCTAACAGGAGGCTTTAAAATTTTCTTTCTAGTGTCCTTCGTTTGGGAGAAAAATGCAATGGTACAAGACAGCTTTTCCTTGCCAATATCTCTCTTTTGCAAAGAGCTGCGCATTGGAAAATTCAGGGCTATGTCGTGTAGATGATGGCCTAACAGGAGGCTTTAAAATTTTCTTTCTAGTGTCCTTCGTTTGGGAGAAAAATGCAATGGTACAAGACAGCTTTTCCTTGCCAATATCTCTCTTTTGCAAAGAGCTGCGCATTGGAAAATTCAGGGCTATGTCGTGTAGATGATGGCCTAACAGGAGGCTTTAAAATTTTCTTTCTAGTGACCTTCGTTTGGGAGAAAAATGCAAAGGTACAAGACAGCTTTTCCTTGCCAATATCTCTCTTTTGCAAAGAGCTGCGCATTGGAAAATTCATGGCTATGCCGTGTAGATGATGGCCTAACAGGAGGCTTTAAAATTTTATTTCTAGTGTCCTTCGTTTGGGAAAAAAATGCAATGGTACAAGACAGCTTTTCCTTGCCAATATCTCTCTTTTGCAAAGAGCTGCGCATTGGAAAATTCAGGGCTATGTCGTGTAGATGATGGTCTAACAGGAGGCTTTAAAATTTTCTTTCTAGTGTCCTTCGTTTGGGAGAAAAATGCAATGGTACAAGACAGCTTTTCCTTGCCAATATCTCTCTTTTGCAAAGAGCTGCGCATTGGAAAATTCAGGGCTATGTCGTGTAAATGATGGCCTAACAGAAGGCTTTAAAATTTTCTTTCTAGTGTCCTTCGTTTGGGAGAAAAATGCAAAGGTATAAGACAGCTTTTCCTTGCCAATATCTCTCGTTTGCAAAGAGCTGCGCATTGGAAAATTCAGGGCTATATCGTGTAGATGATGGCCTAACAGGAGGCTTTAAAATTTTAATTCTAGTGTCCTTCGTTTGGGAGAAAAATGCAATGGTACAAGACAGCTTTTCCTTGCCAATATCTCTCTTTTGCAAAGAGCTGCGCATTGGAAAATTCAGGGCTATGTCGTGTAGATGATGGTCTAACAGGAGGCTTTAAAATTTTCTTTCTAGTGTCCTTCGTTTGGGAGAAAAATGCAATGGTACAATACAGCTTTTCCTTGCCAATATCTCTATTTTGCAAAGAGCTGCGCATTGGAAAATTCAGGGCTATGTCGTGTAGATGATGGCCTAACAGGAGGCTTTAAAATTTTCTTTCTAGTGTCCTTCGTTTGGGAGAAAAATGCAAAGGTATAAGACAGCTTTTCCTTGCCAATATCTCTCGTTTGCAAAGAGCTGCGCATTGGAAAATTCAGGGCTATATCGTGTAGATGATGGCCTAACAGGAGGCTTTAAAATTTTAATTCTAGTGTCCTTCGTTTGGGAGAAAAATGCAAAGGTACAAGACAGCTTTTCCTTGCCAATATCTCTCTTTTGCAAAGAGCTGCGCATTGGAAAATTCATGGCTATGCCGTGTAGATGATGGTCTAACAGGAGGCTTTAAAATTTTCTTTCTAGTGTCCTTCGTTTGGGAGAAAAATGCAATGGTACAAGACAGCTTTTCCTTGCCAATATCTCTCTTTTGCAAAGAGCTGCGCATTGGAAAATTCAGGGCTATGTCGTGTAGATGATGGCCTAACAGGAGGCTTTAAAATTGCAATTCTAGTGTCCTTCGTTTGGGAGAAAAATGCAAAGGTACAAGACAGCTTTTCCTTGCCAATATCTCTCTTTTGCAAAGAGCTGCGCATTGGAAAATTCAGGGCTATGTCGTGTAGATGATGGCCTAACAGGAGGCTTTAAAATTTTCTTTCTAGTGACCTTCGTTTGGGAGAAAAATGCAAAGGTACAAGACAGCTTTTCCTTGCCAATATCTCTCTTTTGCAAAGAGCTGCGCATTGGAAAATTCAGGGCTATGTCGTGTTGATGATGGCCTAACAGGAGGCTTTAAAATTTTATTTCTAGTGTCCTTCGTTTGGGAGAAAAATGCAATGGTACAAGACAGCTTTTCCTTGCCAATATCTCTCTTTTGCAAAGAGTTGCGCATTGGAAAATTCAGGGCTATGTCGTGTAGATGATGGTCTAACAGGAGGCTTTAAAATTTTCTTTCTAGTGTCCTTCGTTTGGGAGAAAAATGCAATGGTACAAGACAGCTTTCCCTTGCCAATATCTCTCTTTTGCAAAGAGCTGCGCATTGGAAAATTCAGGGCTATGTCGTGTAGATGATGGCCTAACAGGAGGCTTTAAAATTTTCTTTCTAGTGTCCTTCGTTTGGGAGAAAAATGCAATGGTACAAGACAGCTTTTCCTTGCCAATATCTCTCTTTTGCAAAGAGCTGCGCATTGGAGAAATCAGGGCTATTTCGTGTAGATGATGGCCTAACAGGAGGCTTTAAAATTTTCTTTCTAGTGTCCTTCGTTTGGGAGAAAAATGCAAAGGTACAAGACAGCTTTTCCTTGCCAATATCTCTCTTTTGCAAAGAGCTGCGCATTGGAAAATGCAGGGCTATGTCTTGTAGATGATGGCCTAACAGGAGGCTTTAAAATTTTCTTTCTAGTGTCCTTCGTTTGGGAGAAAAATGCAATGGTACAAGACAGCTTTCCCTTGCCAATATCTCTCTTTTGCAAAGAGCTGCGCATTGGAAAATTCAGGGCTATGTCGTGTAGATGATGGCCTAACAGGAGGCTTTAAAATTTTCTTTCTAGTGTCCTTCGTTTGGGAGAAAAATGCAAAGGTATAAGACAGCTTTTCCTTGCCAATATCTCTCGTTTGCAAAGAGCTGCGCATTGGAAAATTCAGGGCTATATCGTGTAGATGATGGCCTAACAGGAGGCTTTAAAATTTTAATTCTAGTGTCCTTCGTTTGGGAGAAAAATGCAAAGGTACAAGACAGCTTTTCCTTGCCAATATCTCTCTTTTGCAAAGAGCTGCGCATTGGAAAATTCATGGCTATGCCGTGTAGATGTTGGTCTAACAGGAGGCTTTAAAATTTTATTTCTAGTGTCCTTCGTTTGGGAGAAAAATGCAATGGTACAAGACAGCTTTTCCTTGCCAATATCTCTCTTTTGCAAAGAGCTGCGCATTGGAAAATTCAGGGCTATGTCGTGTAGATGATGGTCTAACAGGAGGCTTTAAAATTTTCTTTCTAGTGTCCTTCGTTTGGGAGAAAAATGCAATGGTACAAGACAGCTTTTCCTTGACAATATCTCTCTTTTGCAAAGAGCTGCGCATTGGAAAATTCATGGCTATGCCGTGTAGATGTTGGTCTAACAGGAGGCTTTAAAATTTTCTTTCTAGTGACCTTCGTTTGGGAGAAAAATGCAAAGGTACAAGACAGCTTTTCCTTGCCAATATCTCTCTTTTGCAAAGAGCTGCGCATTGGAAAATGCAGGGCTATGTCTTGTAGATGATGGCCTAACAGGAGGCTTTAAAATTTTCTTTCTAGTGTCCTTCGTTTGGGAGAAAAATGCAATGGTACAAGACAGCTTTTCCTTGCCAATATCTCTCTTTTGCAAAGAGCTACGCATTGGAAAATTCAGGGCTATGTCGTGTAGATGATGGCCTAACAGGAGGCTTTAAAATTTTAATTCTAGTGTCCTTCGTTTGGGAGAAAAATGCAAAGGTACAAGACAGCTTTTCCTTGCCAATATCTCTCTTTTGCAAAGAGCTGCGCATTGGAAAATTCAGGGCTATGTCGTGTAGATGATGGCCTAACAGGAGGCTTTAAAATTTTCTTTCTAGTGTCCTTCGTTTGGGAGAAAAATGCAATGGTACAAGACAGCTTTTCCTTGCCAATATCTCTCTTTTGCAAAGAGCTGCGCATTGGAAAAATCAGGGCTATTTCGTGTAGATGATGGCCTAACAGGAGGCTTTAAAATTTTCTTTCTAGTGTCCTTCGTTTGGGAGAAAAATGCAAAGGTACAAGACAGCTTTTCCTTGCCAATATCTCTCTTTTGCAAAGAGCTGCGCATTGGAAAATTCAGGGCTATGTCGTGTAGATGATGGCCTAACAGAAGGCTTTAAAATTTTCTTTCTAGTGTCCTTCGTTTGGGAGAAAAATGCAATGGTACAAGACAGCTTTTCCTTGCCAATATCTCTCTTTTGCAAAGAGCTACGCATTGGAAAATTCAGGGCTATGTCGTGTAGATGATGGCCTAACAGGAGGCTTTAAAATTTTAATTCTAGTGTCCTTCGTTTGGGAGAAAAATGCAAAGGTACAAGACAGCTTTTCCTTGCCAATATCTCTCTTTTGCAAAGAGCTGCGCATTGGAAAATTCAGGGCTATGTCGTGTAGATGATGGCCTAACAGGAGGCTTTAAAATTTTCTTCTAGTGTCCTTCGTTTGGGAGAAAAATGCAATGGTACAAGACAGCTTTTCCTTGCCAATATCTCTCTTTTGCAAAGAGCTGCGCATTGGAAAATTCAGGGCTATGTCGTGTAGATGATGGCCTAACAGGAGGCTTTAAAATTTTAATTCTAGTGTCCTTCGTTTGGGAGAAAAATGCAAAGGTACAAGACAGCTTTTCCTTGCCAATATCTCTCTTTTGCAAAGAGCTGCGCATTGGAAAATTCAGGGCTATGTCGTGTAGATGATGGCCTAACAGGAGGCTTTAAAATTTTCTTCTAGTGTCCTTCGTTTGGGAGAAAAATGCAATGGTACAAGACAGCTTTTCCTTGCCAATATCTCTCTTTTGCAAAGAGCTGCGCATTGGAAAATTCAGGGCTATGTCGTGTAGATGATGGCCTAACAGGAGGCTTTAAAATTTTCTTTCTAGTGTCCTTCGTTTGGGAGAAAAATGCAATGGTACAAGACAGCTTTTCCTTGCCAATATCTCTCTTTTGCAAAGAGCTGCGCATTGGAAAATTCAGGGCTATGTCGTGTAGATGTTGGCCTAACAGGAGGCTTTAAAATTTTCTTCTAGTGTCCTTCGTTTGGGAGAAAAATGCAATGGTACAAGACAGCTTTTCCTTGCCAATATCTCTCTTTTGCAAAGAGCTGCGCATTGGAAAATTCAGGGCTATGTCGTGTAGATGATGGCCTAACAGGAGGCTTTAAAATTTTCTTTCTAGTGTCCTTCGTTTGGGAGAAAAATGCAATGGTACAAGACAGCTTTTCCTTGCCAATATCTCTCTTTTGCAAAGAGCTGCGCATTGGAAAATTCAGGGCTATGTCGTGTAGATGATGGCCTAACAGGAGGCTTTAAAATTTTCTTTCTAGTGACCTTCGTTTGGGAGAAAAATGCAAAGGTACAAGACAGCTTTTCCTTGCCAATATCTCTCTTTTGCAAAGAGCTGCGCATTGGAAAATTCATGGCTATGCCGTGTAGATGTTGGTCTAACAGGAGGCTTTAAAATTTTATTTCTAGTGTCCTTCGTTTGGGAGAAAAATGCAATGGTACAAGACAGCTTTTCCTTGCCAATATCTCTCTTTTGCAAAGAGCTGCGCATTGGAAAATTCAGGGCTATGTCGTGTAGATGATGGTCTAACAGGAGGCTTTAAAATTTTCTTTCTAGTGTCCTTCGTTTGGGAGAAAAATGCAATGGTACAAGACAGCTTTTCCTTGCCAATATCTCTCTTTTGCAAAGAGCTGCGCATTGGAAAATTCAGGGCTATGTCGTGTAGATGATGGCCTAACAGGAGGCTTTAAAATTTTCTTTCTAGTGTCCTTCGTTTGGGAGAAAAATGCAATGGTACAAGACAGCTTTTCCTTTCCAATATCTCTCTTTTGCAAAGAGCTGCGCATTGGAAAATTCATGGCTATGCCGTGTAGATGATGGTCTAACAGGAGGCTTTAAAATTTTCTTTCTAGTGTCCTTCGTTTGGGAGAAAAATGCAATGGTACAAGACAGCTTTTCCTTGCCAATATCTCTCTTTTGCAAAGAGCTGCGCATTGGAAAATTCAGGGCTATGTCGTGTAGATGATGGCCTAACAGGAGGCTTTAAAATTTTCTTTCTAGTGTCCTTCGTTTGGGAGAAAAATGCAAAGGTACAAGACAGCTTTTCCTTGCCAATATCTCTCTTTTGCAAAGAGCTACGCATTGGAAAATTCAGGGCTATGTCGTGTAGATGATAGCCTAACAGGAGGCTTTAAAATTTTCTTTCTAGTGACCTTCGTTTGGGAGAAAAATGCAAAGGTACAAGACAGCTTTTCCTTGCCAATATCTCTCTTTTGCAAAGAGCTGCGCATTGGAAAATTCAGGGCTATGTCGTGTAGATGATGGCCTAACAGGAGGCTTTAAAATTTTAATTCTAGTGTCCTTCGTTTGGGAGAAAAATGCAAAGGTACAAGACAGCTTTTCCTTGCCAATATCTCTCTTTTGCAAAGAGCTGCTCATTGGAAAATTCAGGGCTATGTCGTGTAGATGATGGCCTAACAGGAGGCTTTAAAATTTTCTTTCTAGTGTCCTTCGTTTGGGAGAAAAATGCAAAGGTACAAGACAGCTTTTCCTTGCCAATATCTCTCTTTTGCAAAGAGCTACGCATTGGAAAATTCAGGGCTATGTCGTGTAGATGATAGCCTAACAGGAGGCTTTAAAATTTTCTTTCTAGTGACCTTCGTTTGGGAGAAAAATGCAAAGGTACAAGACAGCTTTTCCTTGCCAATATCTCTCTTTTGCAAAGAGCTGCGCATTGGAAAATTCATGGCTATGCCGTGTAGATGATGGTCTAACAGGAGGCTTTAAAATTTTCTTTCTAGTGTCCTTCGTTTGGGAGAAAAATGCAATGGTACAAGACAGCTTTTCCTTGCCAATATCTCTCTTTTGCAAAGAGCTGCGCATTGGAAAATTCAGGGCTATGTCGTGTAGATGATGGCCTAACAGGAGGCTTTAAAATTTTCTTTCTAGTGTCCTTCGTTTGGGAGAAAAATGCAAAGGTACAAGTTAGCTTTTCCTTGCCAATATCTCTCTTTTGCAAAGAGCTGCGCATTGGAAAATTCATGGCTATGCCGTGTAGATGATGGTCTAACAGGAGGCTTTAAAATTTTCATTCTAGTGTCCTTCGTTTGGGAGAAAAATGCAATGGTACAAGACAGCTTTTCCTTGCCAATATCTCTATTTTGCAAAGAGCTGCGCATTGGAAAATTCAGGGCTATATCGTGTAGATGATGGCCTAACAGGAGGCTTTAAAATTTTAATTCTAGTGTCCTTCGTTTGGGAGAAAAATGCAAAGGTACAAGACAGCTTTTCCTTGCCAATATCTCTCTTTTGCAAAGAGCTGCGCATTGGAAAATTCATGGCTATGCCGTGTAGATGATGGTCTAACAGGAGGCTTTAAAATTTTCTTTCTAGTGTCCTTCGTTTGGGAGAAAAATGCAATGGTACAAGACAGCTTTTCCTTGCCAATATCTCTCTTTTGCAAAGAGCTGCGCATTGGAAAATTCAGGGCTATGTCGTGTAGATGATGGCCTAACAGGAGGCTTTAAAATTTTCTTTCTAGTGTCCTTCGTTTGGGAGAAAAATGCAATGGTACAAGACAGCTTTTCCTTGCCAATATCTCTCTTTTGCAAAGAGCTGCGCATTGGAAAATTCAGGGCTATGTCGTGTAGATGATGGCCTAACAGGAGGCTTTAAAATTTTCTTTCTAGTGACCTTCGTTTGGGAGAAAAATGCAAAGGTACAAGACAGCTTTTCCTTGCCAATATCTCTCTTTTGCAAAGAGCTGCGCATTGGAAAATTCATGGCTATGCCGTGTAGATGATGGCCTAACAGGAGGCTTTAAAATTTTATTTCTAGTGTCCTTCGTTTGGGAAAAAAATGCAATGGTACAAGACAGCTTTTCCTTGCCAATATCTCTCTTTTGCAAAGAGCTGCGCATTGGAAAATTCAGGGCTATGTCGTGTAGATGATGGTCTAACAGGAGGCTTTAAAATTTTCTTTCTAGTGTCCTTCGTTTGGGAGAAAAATGCAATGGTACAAGACAGCTTTTCCTTGCCAATATCTCTCTTTTGCAAAGAGCTGCGCATTGGAAAATTCAGGGCTATGTCGTGTAAATGATGGCCTAACAGAAGGCTTTAAAATTTTCTTTCTAGTGTCCTTCGTTTGGGAGAAAAATGCAAAGGTATAAGACAGCTTTTCCTTGCCAATATCTCTCGTTTGCAAAGAGCTGCGCATTGGAAAATTCAGGGCTATATCGTGTAGATGATGGCCTAACAGGAGGCTTTAAAATTTTAATTCTAGTGTCCTTCGTTTGGGAGAAAAATGCAATGGTACAAGACAGCTTTTCCTTGCCAATATCTCTCTTTTGCAAAGAGCTGCGCATTGGAAAATTCAGGGCTATGTCGTGTAGATGATGGTCTAACAGGAGGCTTTAAAATTTTCTTTCTAGTGTCCTTCGTTTGGGAGAAAAATGCAATGGTACAATACAGCTTTTCCTTGCCAATATCTCTATTTTGCAAAGAGCTGCGCATTGGAAAATTCAGGGCTATGTCGTGTAGATGATGGCCTAACAGGAGGCTTTAAAATTTTCTTTCTAGTGTCCTTCGTTTGGGAGAAAAATGCAAAGGTATAAGACAGCTTTTCCTTGCCAATATCTCTCGTTTGCAAAGAGCTGCGCATTGGAAAATTCAGGGCTATATCGTGTAGATGATGGCCTAACAGGAGGCTTTAAAATTTTAATTCTAGTGTCCTTCGTTTGGGAGAAAAATGCAAAGGTACAAGACAGCTTTTCCTTGCCAATATCTCTCTTTTGCAAAGAGCTGCGCATTGGAAAATTCATGGCTATGCCGTGTAGATGATGGTCTAACAGGAGGCTTTAAAATTTTCTTTCTAGTGTCCTTCGTTTGGGAGAAAAATGCAATGGTACAAGACAGCTTTTCCTTGCCAATATCTCTCTTTTGCAAAGAGCTGCGCATTGGAAAATTCAGGGCTATGTCGTGTAGATGATGGCCTAACAGGAGGCTTTAAAATTGCAATTCTAGTGTCCTTCGTTTGGGAGAAAAATGCAAAGGTACAAGACAGCTTTTCCTTGCCAATATCTCTCTTTTGCAAAGAGCTGCGCATTGGAAAATTCAGGGCTATGTCGTGTAGATGATGGCCTAACAGGAGGCTTTAAAATTTTCTTTCTAGTGACCTTCGTTTGGGAGAAAAATGCAAAGGTACAAGACAGCTTTTCCTTGCCAATATCTCTCTTTTGCAAAGAGCTGCGCATTGGAAAATTCAGGGCTATGTCGTGTTGATGATGGCCTAACAGGAGGCTTTAAAATTTTATTTCTAGTGTCCTTCGTTTGGGAGAAAAATGCAATGGTACAAGACAGCTTTTCCTTGCCAATATCTCTCTTTTGCAAAGAGTTGCGCATTGGAAAATTCAGGGCTATGTCGTGTAGATGATGGTCTAACAGGAGGCTTTAAAATTTTCTTTCTAGTGTCCTTCGTTTGGGAGAAAAATGCAATGGTACAAGACAGCTTTTCCTTGCCAATATCTCTCTTTTGCAAAGAGCTGCGCATTGGAAAATTCAGGGCTATGTCGTGTAGATGATGGCCTAACAGGAGGCTTTAAAATTTTCTTTCTAGTGTCCTTCGTTTGGGAGAAAAATGCAAAGGTATAAGACAGCTTTTCCTTGCCAATATCTCTCGTTTGCAAAGAGCTGCGCATTGGAAAATTCAGGGCTATATCGTGTAGATGATGGCCTAACAGGAGGCTTTAAAATTTTAATTCTAGTGTCCTTCGTTTGGGAGAAAAATGCAATGGTACAAGACAGCTTTTCCTTGCCAATATCTCTCTTTTGCAAAGAGCTGCGCATTGGAAAATTCAGGGCTATGTC
Source organism: Pseudophryne corroboree (assembly GCF_028390025.1). Lineage (NCBI taxonomy): Eukaryota > Metazoa > Chordata > Amphibia > Anura > Myobatrachidae > Pseudophryne > Pseudophryne corroboree. Next base: position 15,052 of record NW_026970397.1, on the reverse strand, counting down.
GTGTAGATGATGGTCTAACAGGAGGCTTTAAAATTTTCTTTCTAGTGTCCTTCGTTTGGGAGAAAAATGCAAAGGTATAAGACAGCTTTTCCTTGCCAATATCTCTCGTTTGCAAAGAGCTGCGCATTGGAAAATTCAGGGCTATATCGTGTAGATGATGGCCTAACAGGAGGCTTTAAAATTTTAATTCTAGTGTCCTTCGTTTGGGAGAAAAATGCAAAGGTACAAGACAGCTTTTCCTTGCCAATATCTCTCTTTTGCAAAGAGCTGCGCATTGGAAAATTCATGGCTATGCCGTGTAGATGATGGTCTAACAGGAGGCTTTAAAATTTTCTTTCTAGTGTCCTTCGTTTGGGAGAAAAATGCAATGGTACAAGACAGCTTTTCCTTGCCAATATCTCTCTTTTGCAAAGAGCTGCGCATTTGAAAATTCAGGGCTATGTCGTGTAGATGATGGCCTAACAGGAGGCTTTAAAATTTTCTTTCTAGTGTCCTTCGTTTGGGAGAAAAATGCAATGGTACAAGACAGCTTTTCCTTGCCAATATCTCTCTTTTGCAAAGAGTTGCGCATTGGAAAATTCAGGGCTATGTCGTGTAGATGATGGTCTAACAGAAGGCTTTAAAATTTTCTTTCTAGTGTCCTTCGTTTGGGAGAAAAATGCAAAGGTATAAGACAGCTTTTCCTTGCCAATATCTCTCGTTTACAAAGAGCTGCGCATTGGAAAATTCAGGGCTATATCGTGTAGATGATGGCCTAACAGGAGGCTTTAAAATTTTAATTCTAGTGTCCTTCATTTGGGAGAAAAATGCAATGGTACAAGACAGCTTTTCCTTGCCAATATCTCTCTTTTGCAAAGAGCTGCGCATTGGAAAATTCAGGGCTATGTCGTGTAGATGATGATCTAACAGGAGGCTTTAAAATTTTCTTTCTATTGTCCTTCGTTTGGGAGAAAAATGCAATGGTACAATACAGTTTTCCTTGCCAATATCTCTCTTTTGCAAAGAGCTGCGCATTGGAAAATTCAGGGCTATGTCGTGTAGATGATGGCCTAACAGGAGGCTTTAAAATTTTCTTTCTAGTGTCCTTCGTTTGGGAGAAAAATGCAAAGGTACAAGACAGCTTTTCCTTGCCAATATCTCTCTTTTGCAAAGAGCTGCGCATTGGAAAATTCAGGGCTATATCGTGTAGATGATGGCCTAACAGGAGGCTTTAAAATTTTAATTCTAGTGTCCTTCGTTTGGGAGAAAAATGCAAAGGTACAAGACAGCTTTTCCTTGCCAATATCTCTCTTTTGCAAAGAGCTGCGCATTGGAAAATTCATGGCTATGCCGTGTAGATGATGGTCTAACAGGAGGCTTTAAAATTTTCTTTCTAGTGTCCTTCGTTTGGGAGAAAAATGCAAAGGTACAAGACAGCTTTTCCTTGCCAATATCTCTCTTTTGCAAAGAGCTACGCATTGGAAAATTCAGGGCTATGTCGTGTAGATGATAGCCTAACAGGAGGCTTTAAAATTTTCTTTCTAGTGACCTTCGTTTGGGAGAAAAATGCAAAGGTACAAGACAGCTTTTCCTTGCCAATATCTGTTTTGCAAAGAGCTGCGCATTGGAAAATTCATGGCTATGCCGTGTAGATGATGGTCTAACAGGAGGCTTTAAAATTTTCTTTCTAGTGTCCTTCGTTTGGGAGAAAAATGCAATGGTACAAGACAGCTTTTCCTTGCCAATATCTCTCTTTTGCAAAGAGCTGCGCATTGGAAAATTCAGGGCTATATCGTGTAGAATCTACACTGTAGATGATGGCCTAACAGGAGGCTTTAAAATTTTAATTCTAGTGTCCTTCGTTTGGGAGAAAAATGCAAAGGTACAAGACAGCTTTTCCTTGCCAATATCTCTCTTTTGCAAAGAGCTGCGCATTGGAAAATTCATGGCTATGCCGTGTAGATGATGGTCTAACAGGAGGCTTTAAATTTTTCTTTCTAGTGTCCTTCGTTTGGGAGAAAAATGCAATGGTACAAGACAGCTTTTCCTTGCCAATATCTCTCTTTTGCAAAGAGCTGCGCATTGGAAAATTCAGGGCTATGAAAAGCTGTCTTGTACCTTTGCATTTTTCTCCCAAACGAAGGACACTAGAAAGAAAATTTTAAAGCCTCCTGTTAGGCCATCATCTACACGACACAGCCCTGAATTTTCCAATGCGCAGCTCTTTGCAAAAGAGAGATATTGGCAAGGAAAAGCTGTCTTGTACCTTTGCATTTTTCTCCCAAACGAAGGACACTAGAATGAAAATTTTAAAGCCTCCTGTTAGACCATCATCTACACGGCATAGCCATGAATTTTCCAATGCGCAGCTCTTTGCAAAAGAGAGATATTGGCAAGGAAAAGCTGTCTTGCACCTTTGCATTTTTCTCCCAAACGAAGGACACTAGAATTAAAATTTTAAAGACTCCTGTTAGGCCATCATCTACACGACATAGCCCTGAATTTTCCAATGCGCAGCTCTATGCAAAAGAGAGATATTGGCAAGGAAAAGCTGTCTTGTACCTTTGCATTTTTCTCCCAAACGAAGGTCACTAGAATTAAAATTTTAAAGCCTCCTGTTAGGCCATCATCTACACGACATAGCCCTGAATTTTCCAATGCGTAGCTCTTTGCAAAAGAGAGATATTGGCAAGGAAAAGCTGTCTTGTACCTTTGCATTTTTCTCCCAAACGAAGGACACTAGAAAGAAAATTTTAAAGCCTCCTGTTAGGCCATCATCTACACGACATAGCCCTGAATTTTCCAATGCGCAGCTCTTTGCAAAAGAGAGATATTGGCAAGGAAAAGCTGTCTTGTACCATTGCATTTTTCTCCCAAACGAAGGACACTAGAAAGAAAATTTTAAAGCCTCCTGTTAGACCATCATCTACACGGCATAGCCATGAATTTTCCAATGCGCAGCTCTTTGCAAAAGAGAGATATTGGCAAGGAAAAGCTGTCTTGTACCATTGCATTTTTCTCCCAAACGAAGGACACTAGAAAGAAAATTTTAAAGCCTCCTGTTAGACCATCATCTACACGACATAGCCCTGAATTTTCCAATGCGCAACTCTTTGCAAAAGAGAGATATTGGCAAGGAAAAGCTGTCTTGTACCATTGCATTTTTCTCCCAAACGAAGGACACTAGAAATAAAATTTTAAAGCCTCCTGTTAGGCCATCATCTACACGACATAGCCCTGAATTTTCCAATGCGCAGCTCTTTGCAAAAGAGAGATATTGGCAAGGAAAAGCTGTCTTGTACCTTTGCATTTTTCTCCCAAACGAAGGTCACTAGAAAGAAACTTTTAAAGCCTCCTGTTAGGCCATCATCTACACGACATAGCCCTGAATTTTCCAATGCGCAGCTCTTTGCAAAAGAGAGATATTGGCAAGGAAAAGCTGTCTTGTACCATTGCATTTTTTCCCAAACGAAGGACACTAGAAAGAAAATTTTAAAGCCTCCTGTTAGGCCATCATCTACACGACATAGCCCTGAATTTTCCAATGCGCAGCTCTTTGCAAAAGAGAGATATTGGCAAGGAAAAGCTGTCTTGTACCTTTGCATTTTTCTCCCAAACGAAGGTCACTAGAAAGAAAATTTTAAAGCCTCCTGTTAGGCCATCATCTACACGACATAGCCCTGAATTTTCCAATGCGTAGCTCTTTGCAAAAGAGAGATATTGGCAAGGAAAAGCTGTCTTGTACCTTTGCATTTTTCTCCCAAACGAAGGACACTAGAATTGCAATTTTAAAGCCTCCTGTTAGGCCATCATCTACACGACATAGCCCTGAATTTTCCAATGCGCAGCTCTTTGCAAAAGAGAGATATTGGCAAGGAAAAGCTGTCTTGTACCATTGCATTTTTCTCCCAAACGAAGGACACTAGAAAGAAAATTTTAAAGCCTCCTGTTAGACCATCATCTACACGGCATAGCCATGAATTTTCCAATGCGCAGCTCTTTGCAAAAGAGAGATATTGGCAAGGAAAAGCTGTCTTGTACTTTTGCATTTTTCTCCCAAACGAAGGACACTAGAATTAAAATTTTAAAGCCTCCTGTTAGGCCATCATCTACACGATATAGCCCTGAATTTTCCAATGCGCAGCTCTTTGCAAACGAGAGATATTGGCAAGGAAAAGCTGTCTTATACCTTTGCATTTTTCTCCCAAACGAAGGACACTAGAAAGAAAATTTTAAAGCCTTCTGTTAGGCCATCATCTACACGACATAGCCCTGAATTTTCCAATGCGCAGCTCTTTGCAAAAGAGAGATATTGGCAAGGAAAAGCTGTCTTGTACCATTGCATTTTTCTCCCAAAAGAAGGACACTAGAAAGAAAATTTTAAAGCCTCCTGTTAGACCATCATCTACACGACATAGCCCTGAATTTTCCAATGCGCAGCTCTTTGCAAAAGAGAGATATTGGCAAGGAAAAGCTGTCTTGTACCATTGCATTTTTTTCCCAAACGAAGGACACTAGAAATAAAATTTTAAAGCCTCCTGTTAGGCCATCATCTACACGACATAGCCCTGAATTTTCCAATGCGCAGCTCTTTGCAAAAGAGAGATATTGGCAAGGAAAAGCTGTCATGTACCATTGCATTTTTCTCCCAAACGAAGGACACTAGAAAGAAAATTTTAAAGCCTCCTGTTAGACCATCATCTACACGGCATAGCCATGAATTTTCCAATGCGCAGCTCTTTGCAAAAGAGAGATATTGGCAAGGAAAAGCTGTCTTGTACCTTTGCATTTTTCTCCCAAACGAAGGACACTAGAATTAAAATTTTAAAGCCTCCTGTTAGGCCATCATCTACACGATATAGCCCTGAATTTTCCAATGCGCAGCTCTTTGCAAAATAGAGATATTGGCAAGGAAAAGCTGTCTTGTACCATTGCATTTTTCTCCCAAACGAAGGACACTAGAATGAAAATTTTAAAGCCTCCTGTTAGACCATCATCTACACGGCATAGCCATGAATTTTCCAATGCGCAGCTCTTTGCAAAAGAGAGATATTGGCAAGGAAAAGCTAACTTGTACCTTTGCATTTTTCTCCCAAACGAAGGTCACTAGAAAGAAAATTTTAAAGCCTCCTGTTAGGCCATCATCTACACGACATAGCCCTGAATTTTCCAATGCGCAGCTCTTTGCAAAAGAGAGATATTGGCAAGGAAAAGCTGTCTTGTACCATTGCATTTTTCTCCCAAACGAAGGTCACTAGAAAGAAAATTTTAAAGCCTCCTGTTAGGCCATCATCTACACGACATAGCCCTGAATTTTCCAATGCGCAGCTCTTTGCAAAAGAGAGATATTGGCAAGGAAAAGCTGTCTTGTACCATTGCATTTTTCTCCCAAACGAAGGTCACTAGAAAGAAAATTTTAAAGCCTCCTGTTAGGCCATCATCTACACGACATAGCCCTGAATTTTCCAATGCGCAGCTCTTTGCAAAAGAGAGATATTGGCAAGGAAAAGCTGTCTTGTACCATTGCATTTTTCTCCCAAACGAAGGACACTAGAAAGAAAATTTTAAAGCCTCCTGTTAGGCCATCATCTACACGACATAGCCCTGAATTTTCCAATGCGCAGCTCTTTGCAAAAGAGAGATATTGGCAAGGAAAAGCTGTCTTGTACCATTGCATTTTTCTCCCAAACGAAGGACACTAGAAAGAAAATTTTAAAGCCTCCTGTTAGACCATCATCTACACGGCATAGCCATGAATTTTCCAATGCGCAGCTCTTTGCAAAAGAGAGATATTGGCAAGGAAAAGCTGTCTTGTACCTTTGCATTTTTCTCCCAAACGAAGGACACTAGAATTAAAATTTTAAAGCCTCCTGTTAGGCCATCATCTACACGATATAGCCCTGAATTTTCCAATGCGCAGCTCTTTGCAAAATAGAGATATTGGCAAGGAAAAGCTGTCTTGTACCATTGCATTTTTCTTCCAAACGAAGGACACTAGAATGAAAATTTTAAAGCCTCCTGTTAGACCATCATCTACACGGCATAGCCATGAATTTTCCAATGCGCAGCTCTTTGCAAAAGAGAGATATTGGCAAGGAAAAGCTAACTTGTACCTTTGCATTTTTCTCCCAAACGAAGGACACTAGAAAGAAAATTTTAAAGCCTCCTGTTAGGCCATCATCTACACGACATAGCCCTGAATTTTCCAATGCGCAGCTCTTTGCAAAAGAGAGATATTGGCAAGGAAAAGCTGTCTTGTACCTTTGCATTTTTCTCCCAAACGAAGGACACTAGAATTGCAATTTTAAAGCCTCCTGTTAGGCCATCATCTACACGACATAGCCCTGAATTTTCCAATGCGCAGCTCTTTGCAAAAGAGAGATATTGGCAAGGAAAAGCTGTCTTGTACCATTGCATTTTTCTCCCAAACGAAGGACACTAGAAAGAAAATTTTAAAGCCTCCTGTTAGACCATCATCTACACGGCATAGCCATGAATTTTCCAATGCGCAGCTCTTTGCAAAAGAGAGATATTGGCAAGGAAAAGCTGTCTTGTACTTTTGCATTTTTCTCCCAAACGAAGGACACTAGAATTAAAATTTTAAAGCCTCCTGTTAGGCCATCATCTACACGATATAGCCCTGAATTTTCCAATGCGCAGCTCTTTGCAAACGAGAGATATTGGCAAGGAAAAGCTGTCTTATACCTTTGCATTTTTCTCCCAAACGAAGGACACTAGAAAGAAAATTTTAAAGCCTTCTGTTAGGCCATCATCTACACGACATAGCCCTGAATTTTCCAATGCGCAGCTCTTTGCAAAAGAGAGATATTGGCAAGGAAAAGCTGTCTTGTACCATTGCATTTTTCTCCCAAAAGAAGGACACTAGAAAGAAAATTTTAAAGCCTCCTGTTAGACCATCATCTACACGACATAGCCCTGAATTTTCCAATGCGCAGCTCTTTGCAAAAGAGAGATATTGGCAAGGAAAAGCTGTCTTGTACCATTGCATTTTTTTCCCAAACGAAGGACACTAGAAATAAAATTTTAAAGCCTCCTGTTAGGCCATCATCTACACGACATAGCCCTGAATTTTCCAATGCGCAGCTCTTTGCAAAAGAGAGATATTGGCAAGGAAAAGCTGTCATGTACCATTGCATTTTTCTCCCAAACGAAGGACACTAGAAAGAAAATTTTAAAGCCTCCTGTTAGACCATCATCTACACGGCATAGCCATGAATTTTCCAATGCGCAGCTCTTTGCAAAAGAGAGATATTGGCAAGGAAAAGCTGTCTTGTACCTTTGCATTTTTCTCCCAAACGAAGGACACTAGAATTAAAATTTTAAAGCCTCCTGTTAGGCCATCATCTACACGATATAGCCCTGAATTTTCCAATGCGCAGCTCTTTGCAAAATAGAGATATTGGCAAGGAAAAGCTGTCTTGTACCATTGCATTTTTCTCCCAAACGAAGGACACTAGAATGAAAATTTTAAAGCCTCCTGTTAGACCATCATCTACACGGCATAGCCATGAATTTTCCAATGCGCAGCTCTTTGCAAAAGAGAGATATTGGCAAGGAAAAGCTAACTTGTACCTTTGCATTTTTCTCCCAAACGAAGGTCACTAGAAAGAAAATTTTAAAGCCTCCTGTTAGGCCATCATCTACACGACATAGCCCTGAATTTTCCAATGCGCAGCTCTTTGCAAAAGAGAGATATTGGCAAGGAAAAGCTGTCTTGTACCATTGCATTTTTCTCCCAAACGAAGGTCACTAGAAAGAAAATTTTAAAGCCTCCTGTTAGGCCATCATCTACACGACATAGCCCTGAATTTTCCAATGCGCAGCTCTTTGCAAAAGAGAGATATTGGCAAGGAAAAGCTGTCTTGTACCATTGCATTTTTCTCCCAAACGAAGGTCACTAGAAAGAAAATTTTAAAGCCTCCTGTTAGGCCATCATCTACACGACATAGCCCTGAATTTTCCAATGCGCAGCTCTTTGCAAAAGAGAGATATTGGCAAGGAAAAGCTGTCTTGTACCATTGCATTTTTCTCCCAAACGAAGGACACTAGAAAGAAAATTTTAAAGCCTCCTGTTAGGCCATCATCTACACGACATAGCCCTGAATTTTCCAATGCGCAGCTCTTTGCAAAAGAGAGATATTGGCAAGGAAAAGCTGTCTTGTACCATTGCATTTTTCTCCCAAACGAAGGACACTAGAAAGAAAATTTTAAAGCCTCCTGTTAGACCATCATCTACACGGCATAGCCATGAATTTTCCAATGCGCAGCTCTTTGCAAAAGAGAGATATTGGCAAGGAAAAGCTGTCTTGTACCTTTGCATTTTTCTCCCAAACGAAGGACACTAGAATTAAAATTTTAAAGCCTCCTGTTAGGCCATCATCTACACGATATAGCCCTGAATTTTCCAATGCGCAGCTCTTTGCAAAATAGAGATATTGGCAAGGAAAAGCTGTCTTGTACCATTGCATTTTTCTTCCAAACGAAGGACACTAGAATGAAAATTTTAAAGCCTCCTGTTAGACCATCATCTACACGGCATAGCCATGAATTTTCCAATGCGCAGCTCTTTGCAAAAGAGAGATATTGGCAAGGAAAAGCTAACTTGTACCTTTGCATTTTTCTCCCAAACGAAGGACACTAGAAAGAAAATTTTAAAGCCTCCTGTTAGGCCATCATCTACACGACATAGCCCTGAATTTTCCAATGCGCAGCTCTTTGCAAAAGAGAGATATTGGCAAGGAAAAGCTGTCTTGTACCATTGCATTTTTCTCCCAAACGAAGGACACTAGAATGAAAATTTTAAAGCCTCCTGTTAGACCATCATCTACACGGCATAGCCATGAATTTTCCAATGCGCAGCTCTTTGCAAAAGAGAGATATTGGCAAGGAAAAGCTAACTTGTACCTTTGCATTTTTCTCCCAAACGAAGGACACTAGAAAGAAAATTTTAAAGCCTCCTGTTAGGCCATCATCTACACGACATAGCCCTGAATTTTCCAATGCGCAGCTCTTTGCAAAAGAGAGATATTGGCAAGGAAAAGCTGTCTTGTACCATTGCATTTTTCTCCCAAACGAAGGACACTAGAATTAAAATTTTAAAGCCTCCTGTTAGGCCATCATCTACACGATATAGCCCTGAATTTTCCAATGCGCAGCTCTTTGCAAACGAGAGATATTGGCAAGGAAAAGCTGTCTTATACCTTTGCATTTTTCTCCCAAACGAAGGACACTAGAAAGAAAATTTTAAAGCCTCCTGTTAGGCCATCATCTACACGACATAGCCCTGAATTTTCCAATGCGCAGCTCTTTGCAAAAGAGAGATATTGGCAAGGAAAAGCTGTCTTGTACCATTGCATTTTTCTCCCAAACGAAGGACACTAGAAAGAAAATTTTAAAGCCTCCTGTTAGACCATCATCTACACGACATAGCCCTGAATTTTCCAATGCGCAACTCTTTGCAAAAGAGAGATATTGGCAAGGAAAAGCTGTCTTGTACCATTGCATTTTTCTCCCAAACGAAGGACACTAGAAATAAAATTTTAAAGCCTCCTGTTAGGCCATCATCTACACGACATAGCCCTGAATTTTCCAATGCGCAGCTCTTTGCAAAAGAGAGATATTGGCAAGGAAAAGCTGTCTTGTACCTTTGCATTTTTCTCCCAAACGAAGGTCACTAGAAAGAAAATTTTAAAGCCTCCTGTTAGGCCATCATCTACACGACATAGCCCTGAATTTTCCAATGCGCAGCTCTTTGCAAAAGAGAGATATTGGCAAGGAAAAGCTGTCTTGTACCTTTGCATTTTTCTCCCAAACGAAGGACACTAGAAAGAAAATTTTAAAGCCTCCTGTTAGGCCATCATCTACACGACATAGCCCTGAATTTTCCAATGCGCAGCTCTTTGCAAAAGAGAGATATTGGCAAGGAAAAGCTGTCTTGTACCTTTGCATTTTTCTCCCAAACGAAGGTCACTAGAAAGAAAATTTTAAAGCCTCCTGTTAGGCCATCATCTACACGACATAGCCCTGAATTTTCCAATGCGTAGCTCTTTGCAAAAGAGAGATATTGGCAAGGAAAAGCTGTCTTGTACCTTTGCATTTTTCTCCCAAACGAAGGACACTAGAATTGCAATTTTAAAGCCTCCTGTTAGGCCATCATCTACACGACATAGCCCTGAATTTTCCAATGCGCAGCTCTTTGCAAAAGAGAGATATTGGCAAGGAAAAGCTGTCTTGTACCATTGCATTTTTCTCCCAAACGAAGGACACTAGAAAGAAAATTTTAAAGCCTCCTGTTAGACCATCATCTACACGGCATAGCCATGAATTTTCCAATGCGCAGCTCTTTGCAAAAGAGAGATATTGGCAAGGAAAAGCTGTCTTGTACCTTTGCATTTTTCTCCCAAACGAAGGACACTAGAAAGAAAATTTTAAAGCCTCCTGTTAGGCCATCATCTACACGACATAGCCCTGAATTTTCCAATGCGCAGCTCTTTGCAAAATAGAGATATTGGCAAGGAAAAGCTGTATTGTACCATTGCATTTTTCTCCCAAACGAAGGACACTAGAAAGAAAATTTTAAAGCCTCCTGTTAGACCATCATCTACACGACATAGCCCTGAATTTTCCAATGCGCAGCTCTTTGCAAAAGAGAGATATTGGCAAGGAAAAGCTGTCTTGTACCATTGCATTTTTCTCCCAAACGAAGGACACTAGAATTAAAATTTTAAAGCCTCCTGTTAGGCCATCATCTACACGATATAGCCCTGAATTTTCCAATGCGCAGCTCTTTGCAAACGAGAGATATTGGCAAGGAAAAGCTGTCTTATACCTTTGCATTTTTCTCCCAAACGAAGGACACTAGAAAGAAAATTTTAAAGCCTTCTGTTAGGCCATCATCTACACGACATAGCCCTGAATTTTCCAATGCGCAGCTCTTTGCAAAAGAGAGATATTGGCAAGGAAAAGCTGTCTTGTACCATTGCATTTTTCTCCCAAACGAAGGACACTAGAAAGAACATTTTAAAGCCTCCTGTTAGACCATCATCTACACGACATAGCCCTGAATTTTCCAATGCGCAGCTCTTTGCAAAAGAGAGATATTGGCAAGGAAAAGCTGTCTTGTACCATTGCATTTTTTTCCCAAACGAAGGACACTAGAAATAAAATTTTAAAACCTCCTGTTAGGCCATCATCTACACGACATAGCCCTGAATTTTCCAATGCGCAGCTCTTTGCAAAAGAGAGATATTGGCAAGGAAAAGCTGTCTTGTACCATTGCATTTTTCTCCCAAACGAAGGACACTAGAAATAAAATTTTAAAGCCTCCTGTTAGACCAACATCTACACGGCATAGCCATGAATTTTCCAATGCGCAGCTCTTTGCAAAAGAGAGATATTGGCAAGGAAAAGCTGTCTTGTACCTTTGCATTTTTCTCCCAAACGAAGGACACTAGAAAGAAAATTTTAAAGCCTCCTGTTAGACCATCATCTACACGACATAGCCCTGAATTTTCCAATGCGCAGCTCTTTGCAAAAGAGAGATATTGGCAAGGAAAAGCTGTCTTGTACCATTGCATTTTTCTCCCAAACGAAGGACACTAGAATTAAAATTTTAAAGCCTCCTGTTAGGCCATCATCTACACGATATAGCCCTGAATTTTCCAATGCGCAGCTCTTTGCAAACGAGAGATATTGGCAAGGAAAAGCTGTCTTATACCTTTGCATTTTTCTCCCAAACGAAGGACACTAGAAAGAAAATTTTAAAGCCTTCTGTTAGGCCATCATCTACACGACATAGCCCTGAATTTTCCAATGCGCAGCTCTTTGCAAAAGAGAGATATTGGCAAGGAAAAGCTGTCTTGTACCATTGCATTTTTCTCCCAAACGAAGGACACTAGAAAGAACATTTTAAAGCCTCCTGTTAGACCATCATCTACACGACATAGCCCTGAATTTTCCAATGCGCAGCTCTTTGCAAAAGAGAGATATTGGCAAGGAAAAGCTGTCTTGTACCATTGCATTTTTTTCCCAAACGAAGGACACTAGAAATAAAATTTTAAAACCTCCTGTTAGGCCATCATCTACACGACATAGCCCTGAATTTTCCAATGCGCAGCTCTTTGCAAAAGAGAGATATTGGCAAGGAAAAGCTGTCTTGTACCATTGCATTTTTCTCCCAAACGAAGGACACTAGAAATAAAATTTTAAAGCCTCCTGTTAGACCAACATCTACACGGCATAGCCATGAATTTTCCAATGCGCAGCTCTTTGCAAAAGAGAGATATTGGCAAGGAAAAGCTGTCTTGTACCTTTGCATTTTTCTCCCAAACGAAGGTCACTAGAAAGAAAATTTTAAAGCCTCCTGTTAGGCCATCATCTACACGACATAGCCCTGAATTTTCCAATGCGCAGCTCTTTGCAAAAGAGAGATATTGGCAAGGAAAAGCTGTCTTGTACCATTGCATTTTTCTCCCAAACGAAGGACACTAGAAAGAAAATTTTAAAGCCTCCTGTTAGGCCATCATCTACACGACATAGCCCTGAATTTTCCAATGCGCAGCTCTTTGCAAAAGAGAGATATTGGCAAGGAAAAGCTGTCTTGTACCATTGCATTTTTCTCCCAAACGAAGGACACTAGAAAGAAAATTTTAAAGCCTCCTGTTAGACCATCATCTACACGGCATAGCCATGAATTTTCCAATGCGCAGCTCTTTGCAAAAGAGAGATATTGGCAAGGAAAAGCTGTCTTGTACCTTTGCATTTTTCTCCCAAACGAAGGACACTAGAATTAAAATTTTAAAGCCTCCTGTTAGGCCATCATCTACACGATATAGCCCTGAATTTTCCAATGCGCAGCTCTTTGCAAAATAGAGATATTGGCAAGGAAAAGCTGTCTTGTACCATTGCATTTTTCTCCCAAACGAAGGACACTAGAATGAAAATTTTAAAGCCTCCTGTTAGACCATCATCTACACGGCATAGCCATGAATTTTCCAATGCGCAGCTCTTTGCAAAAGAGAGATATTGGCAAGGAAAAGCTAACTTGTACCTTTGCATTTTTCTCCCAAACGAAGGACACTAGAAAGAAAATTTTAAAGCCTCCTGTTAGACCATCATCTACACGGCATAGCCATGAATTTTCCAATGCGCAGCTCTTTGCAAAAGAGAGATATTGGCAAGGAAAAGCTGTCTTGTACTTTTGCATTTTTCTCCCAAACGAAGGTCACTAGAAAGAAAATTTTAAAGCCTCCTGTTAGGCTATCATCTACACGACATAGCCCTGAATTTTCCAATGCGTAGCTCTTTGCAAAAGAGAGATATTGGCAAGGAAAAGCTGTCTTGTACCTTTGCATTTTTCTCCCAAACGAAGGACACTAGAATTAAAATTTTAAAGCCTCCTGTTAGGCCATCATCTACACGACATAGCCCTGAATTTTCCAATGCGCAGCTCTTTGCAAAAGAGAGATATTGGCAAGGAAAAGCTGTCTTGTACCTTTGCATTTTTCTCCCAAACGAAGGTCACTAGAAAGAAAATTTTAAAGCCTCCTGTTAGGCTATCATCTACACGACATAGCCCTGAATTTTCCAATGCGTAGCTCTTTGCAAAAGAGAGATATTGGCAAGGAAAAGCTGTCTTGTACCTTTGCATTTTTCTCCCAAACGAAGGACACTAGAAAGAAAATTTTAAAGCCTCCTGTTAGGTCATCATCTACACGACATAGCCCTGAATTTTCCAATGCGCAGCTCTTTGCAAAAGAGAGATATTGGCAAGGAAAAGCTGTCTTGTACCATTGCATTTTTCTCCCAAACGAAGGACACTAGAAAGAAAATTTTAAAGCCTCCTGTTAGACCATCATCTACACGGCATAGCCATGAATTTTCCAATGCGCAGCTCTTTGCAAAAGAGAGATATTGGCAAGGAAAAGCTGTCTTGTACCATTGCATTTTTCTCCCAAACGAAGGACACTAGAAAGAAAATTTTAAAGCCTCCTGTTAGGCCATCATCTACACGACATAGCCCTGAATTTTCCAATGCGCAGCTCTTTGCAAAAGAGAGATATTGGCAAGGAAAAGCTGTCTTGTACCATTGCATTTTTCTCCCAAACGAAGGACACTAGAAAGAAAATTTTAAAGCCTCCTGTTAGACCATCATCTACACGACATAGCCCTGAATTTTCCAATGCGCAGCTCTTTGCAAAAGAGAGATATTGGCAAGGAAAAGCTGTCTTGTACCATTGCATTTTTCTCCCAAACGAAGGACACTAGAAAGAAAATTTTAAAGCCTCCTGTTAGACCATCATCTACACGGCATAGCCATGAATTTTCCAATGCGCAGCTCTTTGCAAAAGAGAGATATTGGCAAGGAAAAGCTGTCTTGTACCTTTGCATTTTTCTCCCAAACGAAGGACACTAGAATTAAAATTTTAAAGCCTCCTGTTAGGCCATCATCTACACGATATAGCCCTGAATTTTCCAATGCGCAGCTCTTTGCAAAATAGAGATATTGGCAAGGAAAAGCTGTCTTGTACCATTGCATTTTTCTTCCAAACGAAGGACACTAGAATGAAAATTTTAAAGCCTCCTGTTAGACCATCATCTACACGGCATAGCCATGAATTTTCCAATGCGCAGCTCTTTGCAAAAGAGAGATATTGGCAAGGAAAAGCTAACTTGTACCTTTGCATTTTTCTCCCAAACGAAGGACACTAGAAAGAAAATTTTAAAGCCTCCTGTTAGGCCATCATCTACACGACATAGCCCTGAATTTTCCAATGCGCAGCTCTTTGCAAAAGAGAGATATTGGCAAGGAAAAGCTGTCTTGTACCATTGCATTTTTCTCCCAAACGAAGGACACTAGAATTAAAATTTTAAAGCCTCCTGTTAGACCATCATCTACACGGCATAGCCCTGAATTTTCCAATGCGCAGCTCTTTGCAAAAGAGAGATATTGGCAAGGAAAAGCTAACTTGTACCTTTGCATTTTTCTCCCAAACGAAGGACACTAGAAAGAAAATTTTAAAGCCTCCTGTTAGGCCATCATCTACACGACATA